>NC_079374.1:16847711-17027711 GCF_021018895.1 Seriola aureovittata
TGTGTTCCTGACGTCCTGACGATGTCTAAGTCTCTTTAGTCCTGTCATAATATTAAAGGCTTGTGACATCAGCAAACACAAAGCCTCTGATCAACGGTTCTGCCACTTTCTACCCAAATTAATGAATGCTAAATGTCAGCAAAAATGCCTGCAAGTCCAATTACATCTTTCATTACTCTGTCTTCTCGAGGATTGATGAGCTAAAATTGTAGGCATTTACAGAGCAGAGCTGAAAGTAAGGTGAGGAAATCATTTTTCTCCCTGATTGGTGCCCTTGGAGGTTGCAGGCTAAGAAATTCAGCATAAGCAGCTAATCCGGGAGACGATATGTGCTTTCTTTGTTATTTGAATTCTCAGCATGGCAGTGGTGAAGGTGAAAATGATTCGGGAGCCATTACTGTGCCCCCATGTCGCTGCGCCAAAGAACTGACTGAGCAGGAGGACACTAGGTCAAGATAATTACAGCCATATTGCACAGAGATAATGCTTTTTTTTTTTATCTGACTTTGGTCAGCAATACAGTTTCTGCCTCTGAACTGTGAACCGATGGCTGTTGAGGAAAGGGGGAAAAGTACTATTTTCATATTTCATTTTTCAAAGCTGTATTTTTTTCTAAATGAGCAGCATGGTAATGTGAACACTCCTGGCAAGTCCACCAATTTCTAAATTTAATCATTGCTGCCTTGCAGTCTGTCTGCCTGGGCCACAAAGATCCATACACACACTGTATAGTGAGTGTTCAGCTTGAGGGAAACTTCACCCCTCATTCACAGCAGGAAGTCCCATCTTTCAAAGTGAAGAGTTTTGAACACAGGCTTGGTGTCTGTCTTGCAGTATGAATTGGAGACATGCACATTGAAGAATAGCTGTCCACTGAAACAAAATGTCTGTCAGGTAACATTAACATGTCACTGCAGAGCTGCCCTTGCTGTGGCATTTCTACTATATGTGGATAGCATGTCAGGACTGATACACCTACTTGCCTCAGCTTTGACAAAAAAAAAAAAAACACTAGAAATATACTGAATTAGTGAGAATGTGCCTCTTTTTTCCCAAGGTACATTTTCAGGCTATTTTCCAGATGCAGTGGAAAGACGCAACAGCTGTATATTCATCAGTGTGTTGCTCCAAAACTTCCATGTGAGATGGAATTCTCTTGTGACATTAATTCACTTATCATTGGTATTATTATTATTATATGAGGCATTTTAGGAAAACTGGTGAATAAAAGCTTCTAACATACAGTACATCCAAACACTGTCTTTGTCAGGCTTGGTAAATAATAGGGATGGGAATCAAGACCCAGGCGGACCTATACGCTCACTACGCATGTTGCGTAGGGCTCTGCAAATTAGGCAAGAACCCTGCCTCTCTTTTGTGTTAAAGCTGGTGTTAATGTTAACAACTTTGCTGAGAGAATGAAGAAGAGCTTTCCTATTGGTCACTAAAAAAGGAAAAAAAAACGCTATAAAGGAGCAGCAATCGGGTAAACTCTCAAAGTTTGATGTCGCAAATAAGAATAGGCTAATGTTATGTGCTGGCTTGCGGTGCATCTCTCTCTGTCTATCTCTCTAACCTGTCTGGGCAGTGCGTCTCTAGCCACTTCCAGGGCTGTTCTGTGACTTTGTGGCTGGCAAAAGATAGTTAAACACAACTATTTAATACATCTTATAAACACCAACAGGCAACAGTGTTTGTAAACCACAGCTCAGCAAAGATAAGTCCATTGCACATGCACCAGCAGCAACATCTGTGGGGATCAGTCCAGACAATATATGGCTGACATCTTTTTAAAACAAGACAATGATTATCTAGTCTGTCAATCAAGGTTCAGTTACAATGTTGGATTAATGTAAAATGGATCGACATCAACTATTGATGAAATATTCAGATGTTGATTAACTAGGCATACTGGGCAATATGGATGCACATCTGTCAGTAAATAGTAACCATCATGTATTCAGCCAAGCCATAGTATAAATAATATTTTATATTTGAACATTTCTAAAAGGAAGTCTGGGGAGCCTGTTTGAATGGACATGATGCAGCTAATTAAATTGATAACAAAGCTGCAATCATAGCTTTGGCTATACAATATAAACATAAGCCTATAGCCTAAGTCAGGTTTGACTGTGGCAAAAACCTGTATAGGCCTACTTTTTTTCCCCAAACAGAAAATAGATCAGGAATAGTTAAGGAAATCAATAAAGAATCAAACTGATAAGCATAATATAAGAGACCATACAATACCATAAGATAATGGTATTGGTATCAATAAAATCTTATCAATTCCCATACCTAGTAAATAAAAATCCCAAAACATTTGCATCCAGCCAGATGATTAAAAAAGGTGTAAATGCATCCTTCTCTCCAAGCTTTCCTCCTCTCAAGTGTAACTATGTCAGCAAGTGGTCTATGGAAATCGCCTCCAACATGGCCTGTTTTAATGATAGCTGAATTTACCCTGGAGTCCACTGAAATTAGCTGCTGTTCTCCCACTCCTTAAAGTGACAGCATTTAGCATTTATTGGATTCATGATGACAAACCCAAGCTCCTTTTTTTTTTTTTTAAAGTATATTTTTTTGGGCTTTTTATGCCTTTAATGGACAGCACAGTGGAGAGTGACAGGAAACAGGGAGGCAGAGAGAGGGGGAATGACATGCAGCGAAAGGCCGTCCGATGCGGGATTCGAACCGGGGCCAACTGCAGCGAGGACTGTAGCCTCTACACATGGGGCGCCTGCTTAAACCACTACGCTACACGACGCCCCCAAACTCAAGCTCCTTTTGACTCAATGAGGGTCAAAAGTGTTGTAAAACCACAAAAATCCAAAAGACATGCAAGTGCAAAATGAACATAAAGGCTTCTCGCATCAGATTTCACTGTTCACACCTCTGGCTTTACACTGCACCACTCTTTTTCTCAAATTTTCTCTAATATTGACTATGCACAGACCCGTCCTTAGAACACAGATACTTAAATTTACTTGTGGCTATGCTGGCTTGGCTGAATACATTGTGAGCTACATCTAGGAAAACCATCAGCTGAACACATGTTGAATGCTTAGAAAAAAATAAAAATAAATTATGCAGATTCAAGTGTAAGATAAATCAAGCACACAGAGGTAATATTTTTACAATATTTTACGTTTTTCTTTGAGTTGTGAGTAGTACTGTATAATTTGTCACAATCAGAATACATTTGCAGAATTGAAGATGCTGCTCATCAGCTTTACATGAATTCAAAGACCTTATCATGATGTGTGTCTTATTACAGCTTTACATTTGACTTTTATTGTTGCCAGTACAATTTCTATAAGAAACTTATTATATATTGATGTTTTTTTTTTTTTTTCTTAAATATAATTTTTCCCTGGCATACATACAGTATGTATTTCAATCTTTTTTGTCTGCTCAGCAGCTAAGACCAAGATGATACTTTAGTAATGATTAGATGACCAACAGGATCTTTTAGAAGCAATAAAGTAAAAATTGAATATTTTAATTCTTCATTACCTGTGAAGTACCCGGAAAAATACATGTGGATTTTTAACTCCAATGAAATGAATCATAGTTAGATGTGTCATATTAGTGTAATGCCAGCAACAATATCTACAATAATATCAAAATTTCTGAATATCTCTGCTCCCAAAGATTGTTCTATAATTCTTTGCAGAAAAGTTTGTCTTGATCATTACTTTTAGCAAATTACCCTTTTGCTTTTAAGTTTGCTTTGTAAAGCATTCTTTTGAGTGATGCTTGGAAGTTTGATAAATAGGGTCCAGCAGAACAATTTAGTGCCATATTTCCGCAAACTAACATTCTCTCAATTCATTCTCTTGTCCAGTGAATGCAGTGTATATAAAGAAAATAACAAACAAATGAAGACCTGCAGTCAGGTACACAGCTGTACAGTTATTTCAGAATTTCTAAAAACTTTTTCTGTATTGTACTCCAAGTCAAAGTGTGGGTGGATAGTGTCTTCTCAGCAGTGGCACTCAAAGGAAAATGTTTGACATTTTTTTCAACACAAATTGAAAGCATTATTGGCAAAGTGATGTCTTAAATTCAATAGTGAGGTGCTTATGTAACTTGCACTAATGTGAAATGCGTCAAAGGGGCTGTGTGCGTATTGGCACCAAGATAGAAAAGATATAATTTAGTAAGGTCCTTATTTTTCATACCTAAAGGTAAGAAAAATAACAGTCTTCAAGTTAACACATAACCTGTGTATTTCTGCAAGCTTTCAGAGTGGCTTTAAAATGGAGGACTATCACATCTTGAACATTTTTGAATTTTGTGTTTTGTGCCTTATTTGTGGTAGTGGGGTTGGAGGATGCTGTGTGCTCCAACATTATAAATTGATTTTCCAAATCTTCATATATTCTTATCTCTAACTATAAGTATTCAATTGACTGCTGATTTAACCAGCTCTGTGTTACAAATTGCAGTGTAATGAATTCATAAGAAAAAAGACTTGGTACTTTACTTCATGTCTCAGGTTACTGTATCCTCAGTGAACAAATAAACATTCAGGGTCCCAATTTCACCTCCTTCCATGGTGATCTGCTTCTTTGGGGGGGATGACTTTCACATATCAGAAGAATGCAGCGTCCAGTTTAGTCTCATTTAGACATCTAATGTGAACCTGCACATTGGACAGATAGTGTGAGATTTTATTTTATTTGGTAAGGACTGGTAGTTACTCCAACTCTTTCAGATTTCAATGAATTTGTTCAACACAACATTTTCCAGTCAAGACACAAGTGTGGGTAAAGCTTCATTTTACAGAAAAGAGCAATGGAACCTTAGAAAACTAAAGTGTTCCCAGAGTCTGTCATTGTGAAAAAAGGCAATATGCAACATGCTTTGAATATAGAACAATGAGTAGTTTTTTGGTTCGGGAAGTCTGTAACTTTCAGGCTATTGTAAACTCCTGTCAACCACCACCACCACACTCACGTGCAGACACACACTCCTCACACACATAGTCCACACAGTTGGGCCACCCCTCTTATAAATCTTCACTCATTAATCATTTAGAGGAAGCAATTTGTGGAGCACCTGTCCCAAGCAGAAGGCCATTAGGGTTTTCGATGGAAGGAGCACTGTGGGTCTAATGGCTTTTCAGTGGAACTTATTGGAAGACATATTGGATTCTCTGCTACACATAGCCACTAGCTATAAGATAGTGGGTGCTGAAGCAGAGCTTGCAGTTTTAAATGCTGCACTAGATACAGAAAAAAAGCACTGTAGTCAGGATATTTGCCTAGGCATTGCAGAACCGTGAATTGTAATTGATGAATTGTTGTGAAAGTAAATTGGATTTTCAGAAATCGAGGTAAATCCTTTCATCAATGCACCTATCCTCTAAACCAGTTAGTTCCTGTTTGCTCCCACAGTGCTTCAGAAGCCTATCCCAGCATTCATAGGGTAAAAGGAAGCTTGCCAATCTGGTGCTGAGCAAGTGTAAATGTGATGTGCACACATTCACACGTCCGATCGACAGAATCATACTTTAACTCTCATGTTTGTCTTTTTAACAAAGACGAAACCAAAGTTTACACAGAGATATGAATTTCAAATACATCCGATTCAATCTGCCAGTAATAATTCCGGTAAACATAATCACTGCGAGCACCTGTTCAGTAACCTGTGATGGATGCTCCTTTGAAGAGAACAAGCAACAACTCATCACCGGCCCAGGCACTGTTCCTGGACCTCATCATGACATTTTGTCAATAATTGAAAAAAATATGCTTGCTATTCATTGCTTCAAATACAACAGCCCCATTCCTTGTTTAGATTCTCATTACCAATTCTGTGCTTCTCCTCGGAGGATTATCCACCTGGAGCAGTTGGCTGTCACTCTGGCGGCGCTGCAAAGCCAACTGAAAGCCGTGGGGAATGCTGTGGCCCTGCATCACTGTACACCGTACAGTATCAGCCTGAGCAAGGACAAGACCCATCAATATTAGTCTGTCATCTTATCTGATAGAGACGAGCCCAGTGCTGAATCACCAAGCTCAGAACAGGCCCTATGTTTTGTAAAGCACTTCACTTCACTCTCCTCTATGAATATGAATGGCCACGACACTCCATAACTCCTCAAACTTTTCTTTTACTTTGCAGTACGTACAAGTTGTATTGGTTGCATCAGACAAATGCAAATAAACACCTTTAAAAGATCGTAACTGGCAGAAGAGTATGTTTATTATAACATCAAATGTCTACTAAATGTTCACTGTATGATATAGATATGATACCATAGACCAGGAGTCATAACTATGCTGATCTTATATTAGAAAGATATTTAGGTCTTTCTTAGCATTACACAGCAATTAATGACTAACAAAAGTAATAATGCTTGAATGCTGTGTAGACCAAGATTTTCAACATTCGTGTTGGCTGTTGGTTGCTATTTGATGTCAAGAAGTCTACTGGGCAGAGTACAGTCAAAGTGACTGAATCCAACATAATCCTGATACGCGCACCCTTGACCCTTATCATCTCTACATGTGGAAAGCAAAGGAGCAGAAAATACAGCTGTGGGTCATAATACAATTACCATACAAGAGTTACGAGTTGTATTTTGCTTTCAGCTAGCTCCTCCAATGCCTGCCTTCCATGATTAAAAGCTCTCTGTCCCCAACTTCTCACCCTCCTTAAGTTATGTGTCTCTTCTGACAGGGCGATGGAGGAGTTGTCCCGAACACCCAACTTTGTTAAACTCAGGTCCATACCACCCCCCCCATTCATCCGTCTTCTTTCTCATTAAGCACTATTAATTGTCCACACATGTACCATGGGGCATTGTTTATTAATTCACATCCTGTGCCCATTAGGTCCCATCAGCCATCTCTAGACAAATAGCCACCCATTAGACAGCTCAGTCTTCTAATGAGAGACGGTCGCATGTGGGTGGCTCCCATTACAAACAACTTTGGGGATGCAAGGCTCACATTTTTCATTTCTCCAACCTCAACAGTTATAGTTACTGCGGTACTGCCATCTGCAACTTAAAAGTGTAACATGGGAACAGTTAGAAATAAACTTTTATTTTAATAGTGCCTTTCATACACAAAATGCAGCGATTAATTTAAAAGTGAAAGAGTAGTTCCAGTATATGAAAGTCAGAGATTGCTACCCAAGAGTAAGAGGGGAACTTGTTATATGCAAATCAGGGCAACACTTAAATTTCTTATGTATTGCTTGTTGACCTTGAATTACCCTCGTTGGCCTTGAAAAATTAAACTTTTTACATAATACCAGATATTATTTCAAACAGTACAATCTGTTTTTAAACATGGGTCTGTTTTTTGTATTTTAAGATACAGCATTTACATGCATCGTAATCTTAGAAGAATCTGTAAGAACCCAACCAATGCTTAAAAAGGAGAGAGAAAAAGCAGATCTTTAAACATACACAAAAGCAAACACTGAGTATATTCATCTCGGAATATTATAGCCACTTTAATACAGAACCATAACAAAAGTCCTTTTATACAGGGCAAAAAAGAACAGGATTGAAATATGTTAATGATAGTGAAATCCTGACTATACCAAACTGACAAGATAAGCACATAGGTTGGTCTATTTTTATGGGGTACAATGAAGTGTATTTGAAAATGTGTTAGAGAGAGGACACTGCATTCAAGACAGGCTTAATTTCATGATCAAAGAGCTCTTACTCCTTTTATTGATGTCCATTATTGGGTCCTTTCACATCATTGTGTTTAACTTCAGTTGTCAAACGAGAGTTAAAAGCCTACTTTATTTGAAAGCACTGATAATAAATATATACAGCACGTGTCCTGTGAAACCTTTTTATATTCAACTGCTGGTATTATTCACGCAATATCCATAACTGGTTTGGCAGGGCTGGTAGTCATTGTATTAGGCTGCATAAAATGGCAAATGGAAACATGCCTATTCTTTCTGTGATGCACTGCAGCCTGACCACCCAATTTGACAGTTCCATCATTTTAAAAATGGCGAGAAGGGCTACTTTATAACCACTGCTGCAGGAGCAATTTCACTTGTAATGATGGTAGAGCAATTTTGCCATCTATCCTCACTGCAAGGAAAAATAAACAAGGGCTGCCAAGTGCAGAGAACTGTGGCAGCACCACAGCTATTGCTGTCATAGGAAAAAAATACTTTTGTATACACTTTATCTGATAATTTTGCTAAAATGGTCAACTACCCAACTGATTAATAAGTCAACAAAAAATTAATTGAAAACTGCTCTAACTGTAGATTCATTAAATATTTAACTTAAGTAAATTCAACTTGCCACCAGCTTTTTAAAGGTGACAATTTGCACCAACTTAGTTAAAGAGATAGTTTGGGTTATTTGACGTCGGGTTGTGTGAGGTAGTCATGCATAGTGTGTTACCTTCAGTATATTCGGATCAGCGTGCTGCGGCTGTGAGCACCGGCACAGAGGCAGAGCTCTGTGTTGCTGCACATGGGGCCAGCAAAAAAAATGCGTTTTAGACACTTTTAAAAGATACCGACCGAAACAATCCAATATCCGTTTAATTGAGACTGCAGCATAATACAGCACCTGCTGTAGGCGCACTTGTGCGTAGGAATACGGTAGTTCAGTGGTTGAGAAAAATGTAGAGTCAAAGGAAAGTAAGTGCTGTAAATTAAACTTTGGATAGTCACTGACTTTACCACCAAGTAGAATCAAAGTAAAAAAGTAACAACTTTTTTTGGACAAGTAAACATAAATGGCTGAAATTTGAGGGAAATAAATTAATATCTTTGACATCAGTATGTAAATGATACACTAATGGAGGAGAATAAAGGTTAAAAATGTGAGGTTACTTGTATAACCTGTTCATCCCTCTCAAATTATATAATAGTTTGAAAAAATTGTTTTCCCTCCAGAGCAATGTAAATACCATATAAGATAAAACTAAGCTAAAAAGTTGCTCCTTTTTTTTTTTTTTCAAGCAAGAGTGGCATTATGTCATCACCTTACTAATTAAATACCATCAAAGCACTTGGCTCATGTCTCTTTTGTATATTGCTTTATTCACATTTGTATAATTTCTGTCAAATTCCACCTTGTTTACCAGTCACCCTTTTTCACATTGGTGCAATTTCTGCTATGTATGATGATAATGTACACTATATTTTAGACCAGTAAAAGTTAATTATAGTACATTTTCAAATGTTTTTCTGCTCATGTATATGATCCTTCGCAAAGCTGGCAAATAAATCAATCACATTCTGATCTTTTAGAAATGTTTCATTGCAGCAAGTTATCAAGAGCAGCCCTTTTTTCTATAAATCACAGTGATGAAACAAAATGTCCTTGGATTTGAATTCTATCATCAACAGAGGAGACAGAAAAACATAACACAGAGCTGTCATCGTTCCAATTTCTTTAAAGAAAAGGAGGCCATCAGTGTGATTTTCTAAACATGTTCCTTTTCTTCCCTTTTTTTTGTGATGACCCACAAAAAGCTATTGTGACTGTCGATTTCTACGAGACAGTCATGTGGCCTGAGGCTCAGCAATCCTGTTACTCATCATCTTTCTGCTGTTTGAAAGCAGAATACTGGCCTTAAATTATTGTGGCAATTGTATTCTTATCCAATTCTCTCAATAAACTTAAACAGACAGCACGCTGTTATGGATCTTTATAGTCTTCCATCCTATGCATAACATGACCTACATTTTTTTGCCAAACATGTATCTAGGTTGACACTGCAATAAAAATACAAGAATTTCTTCTATTTGTCTTATAATACTAATAAATTGAAATTTTTGGTTTAATTTTTTAGTTTAGTCTCTTACTACATCAGATCTACCCTTCAGCAAAGAAGTTATTTGATAACTGGCAATTTAAGACCAAGACCAGAGCAAAGCAAGTTGTTTTCTACGCAAATTTGCCACAAATATTAAACCTATTTTCAAGCGTAAACAAAACAACAGTTTATAGCCACACAGCTCTGTGAAGCACTATTTAAAGTGAAAATAGAGATATTTTTGTGTTCGAACCTAGGTTGGTTCCCTGTAAGCCTCACTTTCCTTTCAGCCTCAATCAAGGCTTGATTTATGGCACAAAGGAAGTGTACCTGCCACTGTGTAACCAAAGCAGAAAGAGGATAGCGCTTTTGTTTTTCCCAGTGGCTATCAGTAGCTTTCCCGAGTTAGTGAAAATGACGGTCAAAGGAACAACCAGATTAATGGCGGAAAATCTACCCAGCAAAAGAAAAATAGTCCTGTTGTCAAAGGAGGGGTTATAGAAACTGAGGTAAAGAAAGACTGAACTTTGGATGACCATTCAGTCAATAAAGAGAGCAAGACTTGGACTACGACACAAATTCAGCCCTCGACTTAGCTGCTGGTGCCAATTGTATAGGTTTTTTTTTATTACTGTCCACTGGCCACTGATAGGGCTTTGTGGTAGTCCCTATAGCCAGTCTGACTATGGAGAGAGTTCCAGGACTTGAGACAGTTCAGCATTGACATTCTGTTGGCTTTATTCCTACTCGATCAGTAAGTGACAAAACCTGCCTACTTATTATTACAAGTGGTTGTGTTACTCTGCTTTTATCATGATCATGGTTTCTAGTTCATTTTGGGATACTTTGGGTCGTTTTCTGCTTTAGACAGTAAAGCTGATAGCAGTAGCCATGTTGCTAACACTACTGCTGGCCAATCGTCAATTTGATAATCTAAACAAATAACACATTTCCTGGTGTTGGACTTTTGTAAAAGGAGCAGTGGACAAACATACTATATTCTTATGACAGTGGCACAAACTCATATTAACAATACTAACATTTGTTTAGTATTAAACATAAAGTACAACTCGTTGTGGCAAGTATAGGAAAAATAAACATTTTGACCTGTTGGTGACATCAGAAGAAAAGTCAAGGGGTCACCAAAGTTAGTAGACTTGATTCTCTGGGGACTATAAATGTATACAAACATTAATGCCAAGCTGTTCAATAGTTGCTGTGATATTTATGTCTGAAAGTGGAGAGCCGACTGACTGACACCCTGAATTTGAGTTGAAGCTTGAAATGATTTCTAAGAATGATTTCAGGGTCTGAACCTTAAAATTGACACTGAATCAGAAAATATCATTAGAGTTTATAAAACAAAAAAAAGTGTCTGGAAATGTAATATACATCTTGAGCTTAGTTATATCAAAAAGTTGAAACTAAAAATAACTTGCTAAGAAGATGCATAGCATTCTGATATATTTACTTTGGTTGCACTAAAGAGAGTGCTATGAAAAGAGAATCAATTGTAGTTGTGGCATATGAATACTGCATGGCAGCATGTATGTTTTATGTGTTCTTCTACAAACCCGAGCTGCCTCGGGAAGATGGACGTGTGTATTTCTGCCTTACTGAATGCCTCTATTGTTATTTGTGACATTATCTAGGAAATAGGGTAACAATAGAAGCATCTTGCTCCTGAACAATACAAAAAAATACATTAATACCAAAATACAGAGCCATTCCTATTTCTGCTTACTTTTGTTCAGGCTTCTGTGCTTGGATTTATTATTTTTCTACAATCTTACAAAAAAAGCTATGTGGGGAAAGCTGCTGACAGTAAAGGTTTGGTCTCAGTGGTGTACAGGTAACTGTGCATTCTTTCTGCTGACTGCAACTCTAAAAGTAAAGTGTGGTGGGAATGTGACATGGATGGATGGATGGATGGATGTATGTATGTATGTCATGTAGCAGTAGAGATTTGGGCTCATATATTTAATGATGTCTTATGTATTCTTAAAATTCTTATTAGGCCAATGTCCAATAGCTGGACACTATACCCCCTCTAAATTTCTGCATCTTCACCCCCTGTCAGCCAAGTGCATAATTGTACTCAAGTCAAAACAATACTGAGAACATGCAAGGACTTCTTGAATGAGCTGTGTCAATCCTTCAGGAATTTAATAATAGGTTTGTGGACCTTGAGACTTTATTAGGTCCTACTTAGAAGGTAATACCAGACCAAAACACTGCATTTGTACACCTAAATCTATAATAATAAATGTTTATATTATTATATTGAACTGGTGGAACTGATGACTTATGATGGTCTACTGCCCCCCTCCTTCATCTTGTTGGTGTTGAATGTTTGATTTAGTGTAATACTGTTATTGTTGGCATTTCTGCTGTTGTTTAGCTTCCTAAACCACAAATTTAAAATAAAAAGTCATGAATTTGTCTGTAATAAGGTGGCCCTGAAAATGACCCTTTCATTACAGACTGACTCAAGAGCTGACTAAGATTAATGGCAGACATTATGGACAGGGAAGCTGAATGTTCATTTGCTGACCAACATCCTGCCCTGAGCACAGCTCATTCATTATGGTTAGAGAGACGTTCAGACTACCGACTCTAATTATGATAAACAACCGGTAATTAAACCTGGTCTGTTGTCATTACCACTACACCATATTGTCTCAGATAATATATTAAATCATGTAAACAAAAGAAAATACAGTTGAAAGACTGGCAGAAAGACTGCTGGTTGTCCAGTGGTTTAGGGAGGGCAACGGACTGTATTATGGAAGTGCAGATTTCAGTACTTACTACATTGTCACTCCAGTGCTTACTGCACTGGACATGATGACTGGATATGGGTACAGTGTACTTGGGAAGAGCTGCTGGCTCTCCACAACTCTGGCCACTCTGAGAAGTATTGTTTTATGGAGAGCAGTAAATGCATCACGGAGCTCTTTTACATTTTACAACCTCCATTATATTACAAGGCAACTTCACTTATCCTCCTGCCCTTTGCCTGTCATGTGGCCCACCAGTCACAGGGGAGTCCTCAAGAACCTCACAGTTCAGAAGAAAAAATTTAACTTGATCTCCAAAAACAAGGGAAAACTACCCAGCAGAGTAGCACACTGGGATATTTTATCCCCTTCCCCATAATAAGTAGACATTTAAAAAAAATGCTTGAAATGCTTGAATGAACTCCTTAGACTTTCGATGGGCTCATCAAAAAACAGCAAGAGACTGCTGCTGGGCATGAAATTGTGGTATCTGTTTTAGTCAGAGGAGATTGCCACCTGCAGTACGTATTAAAAACAGTCACCATATTTCAGTATAGGAAACATCCAACCACTGATCCGGACATGATCCGACCCTACAGTGAAGAAAACTAGCCCGCCCACAGTTATGCATTAACGTGCAGTGGCACACATGAACCGGTTCCCAGGTGGCTCCTGCCCTGATTGGCAGTTCAGGATTGTTCTGTCCTTAAATAAGACTGCCACTAACAACTATTTTTCTATTGATTAATCTATCGACTATTTTACAAATTTTTCGATTAATCTAAATGATTAATTTTCCTCCAGAAAATCTAAATGACACACTGGCATGGTCAATAAACGGAGAATAAACCCCAATTCTGGCCTAAACATTTTCTCTAACACTGATCACTGGCGATTCTTAAGTAGCAGGCAGGCAGCTTTATGTCTTTATGAGTATGTTTAGCAGCTACAAGGAGAAATTATATTAAAAAGCTCTCCCTAATAATGAATAGATAACACTTACAAATTAAGTAATCTTTTTTTTACCTTTTGTGACTGATCACACTGTGTGCCATAAAAACTAATAATCACAAAATAACACTGGTTAAATAAGGCTTATAGTGAAGGGATTTGAACTGTGTTTTGCTCATCCTCCCAAAGTCAGAGCCAAACCTCTAACCACCTGTAGGGATGGGTATTGTTAGGATTTTATCTTCTATCTTTCTTATCCATACCCTTAACAGCTTATACCATTACTGGTTCCTTATCGTTACTAAAGAATTTTCTTTTTTTTTTTAATTATCATTTTTAAGAAAGAATAAATTCATAACAGAATTGATTGGACTGGTTTGTCTCGACCAGTTGCTTAGTTTACAACAATCTGCCAAATTTTAAGATTCGTGGTGAATTAAGATAATCATGAATGTCATTGTTGACTCCCACTTTAAGACAAGATATGAAACCAGGTCACTGATATCTAAGGTAGCAGTGTGCAGCCATCCTCCACCCTGTCTTTTACTCTTACTCTTTACTGCAATTCAATGTCATACCACTTCCCGCATTAGCACTAAACTGCTGACGCAAATTAGTTGCATAGAAACATTATTAGTCTCACACAGAGTTGTATCATCATGCAAAATATCAAATAGTGTTCAAACTGCAGAGTCACAAAAGAAGGATAAATTAGGATGTATATATGTGTGTGCATATATATGTATACATATATATATGTGTGTTTGTATATAGATATATGTATAGATGTATTAATATTAATGGACTGTAAAATTGCAATTACAAAAATAACTATCAACACAAAAGTCTATACTATCAAAGACCTTAAGGAGGGTGCTGCCACTTGTCATATCTTACTACCTTGAATGTATTGCACATTACTTGTAGCTGATTATTTGAGAAAAAACAAAAAACAAAACAAAAAATCTCATGCCAAGGCCACATGTTCTTTCCAGTATCCATTCCAGTCCTGTACAAGAGGAAAGCACAATGCACACATTGGGTGCAGCATTCACACTTCACACTTGTATGTGGTTGTGTGATACTAATCCAGAATGAAAATGATTTCATGCATTCATGTCTTCTTTTCAGCACGTGATGGCTGCTCAGCTATAACAGCTGTTTCTTCAGCAAGACTTAGTCCTAGCTCAAGCAAAGACTCTTGGCTTTTAGAATTAAAGGGATTTTGAATTAATCTTTTGTCACTCAAAATTTCATCTCTTCATGGGATGATAGCAATCAAAGGTATCAATGAGTGCAACTAGGTGTGTCTAAGTAAGTCCAGATAGATAGATAGATGCATACATACTTTATTTATCCCCCTAGATAAATCCATGTATCCATTAGCTCATTGTTAATAATAATAATAATTAATAAAAACAGTTAATAGCAAATGAACAATAATAATCAGATTAGTCCACTTCCTTTGGCTAAATTGTTGTATAGCCTGATGGCAGTGCAAACAAAGGATCTCCTGAACCTCTCTGTTCTGCAGTGCAGTGAGATGAGATGTTTGCTGCAGCTGTAGTTGCTTCTCTGTTCTGCCAGAATATTGTGGAGAGGGTGGTTGGTATTGTCCAAGATGGCCTCCATCTTACATTGCAATGTGTCTCTCCACAACAGTCCTGAGTTGAGTCCAGACTCCTGCCAAGCACAGACCCAGCCTTTTTTCACCAGCTCATCCAGTCTCCCTGTGTTCATGTCTGACATGCTGTTGCCCAATCAGACTGCAGCATAAAAGAGTACACTGGCCACCACTGACTGATAAAACATGTGCAGCATTTCACTGCAAATGTCAAAGGAACTGAGCTTCCTGAGGAAAAAGAGCCGGCTCTGCCCCTTCAGGTACATGGTATCTGTGTTCAGGGACCAGTACAGTTTACTGTCCAGGTGCACACCTAGGTGTTTATAAGTGTGCACCACCTCAATGTCCTTCCCTCGAATGTTGACTAGCTGAAGGGTGGGCCTAGACCTCCGGAAGTCGATGACCATCTCCTTGGTCTTGGAGGTGTTCAGATGGAGGCAGTTCTTGTCGCTCCATTCACTGAAGGCCAACGTCAGATCCCTGTACTCCTCTTCCTGCCCGTTCCTGATACGCGCCACAATAGCTCTGTCATCCGAGTATTTCTGGATGTGGCAGGACTCAGAGTTGTATTTATAGTCCGCCGTATACAGGGTGAACAGGAACAGCGCCAGAACAGTCCCCTGTGGAGCCTCAGTGCTGCTCATCACTGTCCCTGAGACACAGTTACCCAGCCTGACGTACTGTGGTCGTCTTGTCAGGTAATCCACAATTCAGGACCTGAGGCAGGGATCCACCCCCATCCCTTCTAGCTTGTTTTTAAGAATGGGGAGTTGGATGGTGTTAAATGTACTTGAGAAATCAAAGAACATAATCCTCATGTAACTACCTGGCTCATCCAAGTAAGAATGGGCCCGGTAGAGCATTTACGGCATCGTCCACTCCAATATGTTCTTTGTAGGAGAACTTTAGGGGGTCTAGTGCATGTTCATCTACTGCTTCATGATGTTTTATGTGAGAGCCACCGGTCTGTAGTCATTTATCTTAGCCGGTCGCCCTACTTTAGGGACCGGAACAAGACATAATGTTTTCCACAGGACCGGGACCCTCCCTGTTTGAAGGCTTAAGTTAAAGATCCTCTGGAGAGGCTCAGCCAGCTGGGCTGCACAGTCCTTTAACAGCCTCGGACACACACCATCCGGGCCTGTTGCCTTTCCAGGGCATAGCCTCTTGAGCTCCGCCCTCCCCTCCTCTGCTGTAAAGGACAGGAAACTTGACCCCAGTGTGGAGGGAGTTACAGCTGCAGTGTCAGGTTGTGGAGATGTCAGATGTTTGTCATTTTCTTCTATGCTTGCATACAGTGGTAAACATGTAGTGTCTCGGGTTTAGTCATCTGAGTCATGCAAGCCACAGCTTCAGAGACTTTTGGAAAGCAAGAACATGTTTCCAATTTTGTACAACATTGTCGTGGTGTCCTTGCGATTTCAAATTCACCTTGTTAAAAGATAAAAAGGTATCTGCCAGATACAACAATGTGAGAAGCTTGTCATCAGTGAACAAACTGGCAACGGGGGACTTCTTGAGTAGGAAAGCATGAATTTCATTTCTCAGTTCATAAACTCTGGTAAGGACTCCTTTGGAGAGCCACTGCACTTCTGTATTAAACAGCAAATGTGTGTGTACCGCCCCCCATGTCAGTGCACAGCTGATCAAAAAGCTGGTTGTTGTGTGCACTGCCTTTTAATAAAGTTCACAATGCAGATAACTTTCAGTGTTTTGTTAAGATTGGGAGGTATTCCTTCGCATGCCAACGCCTGTCGATGAATGAAACAATGATTCCACATGAGGTCCTTGCCAGCTGCCTCCTTGATTCTTTTCACAACTCTGCTGTTTCTGCCCATCATATTCACCGCTATCACTGGTTCATCTCATTGCATTTTTATTTACTTCACACAAATTGGAATAAAATCCATGTAAAATCAAAGAAAACATCATCGGTATGGGTGAAAACAAGCTCCAGAAGCTTGTGAATATGGGTCTAGACACAACCTTCTCACAACCCGTGCCATCATCAGTGGATTGTATGTGACTGGTTGCAGGGATGGCTTCATGTTCATCCTCAAACTGACTTCCCTCATTAGTGGTAGTTTGACTAACATTCGCTGTAGTCTGGTCTTTAGCTGGGTCTGTCTTTTTTTGTGGCTGGTTGCATCATCTGGCAGAATTATGGCAGAAACCGTGAGTGTGGTAGAAAAACCAACAACGTCTCTCATGTGACTCAAAGGGGTACTGCAGATATAAATCTTTAATTAAAAGACTATGGAAGAAATTCGGCAAATTTATTTGGTGACTCAAATTAAAATCTACTGCGACCCACTTGTAGGTCTTGACCTAGTGCTTGGGAATAGATACTTTTTACTACCTCACCTAACTTCCTCCTTTGTTCTCGACATAATTCCTACATTGCTAAAGGTTGCCTAACAGTATAATTTGAGTTATCTTAATTATGAGTTGTAGTAAGCTGCTTGTACAGTTTCTTTCTATGTCACTCCAAGCAACATATGCCCTTTTCTTTTTGATGAGAAATGCATTATTGTCTCCCTTCACTGGTTGAAGACACACCAAGGACGACTATACATACTATATATTGTTCACACACTGATGCTCAATGACAGATCTCAAGCAAAGAACCATTCATGTTGCAGGATTTTCAGGGAAAGGGCAGCGAGAGCTTATAAACTTATGCAAAGTGAGAATGGCAACATTTTCTTTTCATTCTGAGTTTGTCCTTGTAATGCTAAAGGGCAGCTACATGCTGTGTTGAATACTAACAAATAGTGAAAACTGGTTTGATTCAAAGCCTTCATCTACAGTGTGTAATTCATTACATTTTTTAATTGCTTATACTGTTAGAGATTGTTTTCTTTATGTCTCAGGTGAAGTCACTTGCTTTGACTTTGACATTTTGTGTATAAATTGAAGTGTACTTGGAACAACAGATCATACGGAGAAACAAGTCAAAAAGCCACAGAAAAATCAGGGGTTGGCATAACATTTGATGGACAGTGAGCACACTGAATTTGAATGTAATGATACAAATAAAATCTATATTCAAAATGTTGGTTTGCATCTCGACCTGATCCTGTTGGAAGATTCGTGACAGATTCATATTTGTTTTTAAATGAAGACATCAGGTGTCAGACATTGGATCAGGCACTGCAAATTTTATGGTTGATAAATTTTGACTATTTGACTGATTTTTAGACTGTCATCAAATTTCTCACTGTCAGGCTGGTATACTGTTATGTTTAGTTTTGTGTAATTGCATCCTGTCTGTCTATGTGCTTGTGTGTGCTTGTGCAGGTGTATGTGTGCTTGGTAAAGATCTCTGGTGTTTTTTTTTGGTGAGTGGGACTTGGAAGACTCAGATTGGCTTCAAACATATGTTTTAGGCATAGAACTAATTGAAATATCCCCTAAATTATCCTCAGAACATCAAGACAGTACATAGACACTAGAGTAAACCCCATAACCAAAATTGTAGTGAAATTAAAATTAGTCCTCAGTTATCACTTGCATTGTTGTGTGCAATCATCCCTCCGTCAGCTCTCCAAACAACCTCTACTGTTGCTTAAATGAGTTTCTAACATTATTTTGATCTCATTTGGGTTGACATTAAACTTCCTGCACACTGCTGACTTCAGGCGACTGCTGTACTAAAAATACAGTGTTTCCATCAGCTGAGCTTGATTTTTGTGCCAGGATAAGAGAGCTGAAGAAGACAAATGTTTTTGTCACAGAGGAAAGTCATTGATTTGTAACAGGATAAAATGAAAGCATACTGAATTCTAATTACAGCATGCTCTAAAAGGTGAGGAGCTGTCAGATTGCATTTGATATGTAGGCATGCTTTCTTCATTATTTGCTGTGCAGATTTCAGTAGACAAGGAGCTCAGTTTAAAAAAGGTTTGACATGGCTGTAAAGAAGCTTCAGACACAACACGGATACCATTTATTGTCTTATTGCGTTACATAATCCATTTTCTGTGGCAATGTAGTGTCTTATGAAAGCATACTGCCTGAGCTGTAGACACTTATTTACTTATTTATTTCTGTGAAAATGTTGTTTTTTCTTAAATAAAAAGAAGCCAGTTGTGTGCGATGTCATTAAAAATTAACCAAAATGTGTAAAACTTAATAATAGACATTTAATTAAACAAAATAAATACAGAGAAAACAATACAAGTCAATTTAACACTGTAATATTTGAAATTGAATCTAAAATATTAATACGAAAAATCAAGTCATGTTTGGAGATTGTTTGTACTGTTCATATCCAGTTTTGCATCTACAGATATAGACAGTGAATGACCTCTATTATGGTCAGTTTCCAGGAAAGATTCTCACATTACACATACATGATAGATACTCACACAGGATGCTTGCCCATTCTGATCCATTTTAACAATGTTAGAGGTCCATCCATTGAGTTCGCCGCTATAGGAAAGACTAAACAAACAAACAAACAAAAACCAACAAACTAAGAGAGAATGAAAGGTTCCAATGAGTTACAGAGCTGGGTAGAATTTCCTGTGACAAGTTGCTTTTCATATCACACTTGTCATTTAATAAAAAACAAACTAAATAATATTAATCCACCGTTTAGCTGTTTGGGATCTTCCCTCTCTTCTCTTTCTCTTTAGTGAGTATTTGTTTACATTAGAACAGGTTAGACTTCCTTGGGATACAAAAATGAAAGACAAAAGGAGATAATAATGTTGCGATATATAATTATTTCCTCCTCCAAGGAGGTTATGTTTTCACCCCTGTCTGTTTGTTGGGTTGTTTGTTGGTTTGTTTATTTGTCAGCAGGATTACGCAAAAAGTACTGAACTGATTTGCACCAAATTGGTGGAGGGATGGGCCTGGGAAGAACCCCTTAAATCTTGGTGCTGATCCGCTTAAAGGGGCTGATCCAGGAATTCTTTTCTAAAATCACTTTTGTAAACATAGTTAGATAGGGCATGTGTAGGATTGTTTGGCAGACTTTGCTTTGATGGTATAGAGCAGATATAGATAACAGTTTTACTCTGGAAAGGGTTAAATTCTAATTTCATGCAGTTATGATATCTTATCTGGCAGGTGTGTCAGTTCTCCCAGGCACCAAATCAGTTTCTCTGCTTTGTGGAGCCATTTCAGGTTTCGCACAGATAAATTTATCCATCTGAGAAATTGTTAAGTAGAGCATTGTCCCCGCTGCAGACACCACTGGGAAATCAGAGGATTGTCCTCGGCAATGACATGAATGACGGCTCCAGCAGCCACAGTGAGAGTTTTAATCAGGCATGATGACAAGGGAGAGACGAAGGTGTGTGGAGCAGAATACAGAAATAACACAGTGAAAAAAAAGAATCATGACATTGATGCTGATATAATGTTTATTCTTGCCTATCACTGATTTAATAATAGCAGATAGTGTGTAAACCATTCCAGTGCACATAAATCTCAGGAAAGAAGACGAACTGTGTATGTTACTGTTCTGTTCAGGTTGTGAGTAAGACATAGTTATTTACTTGTTCACTGAGGGAAATAATTAGAAAGAAAAAAAAAAAAACTCCTTTGGGGAGTTTTTAAACATTTATTGTGGGAGTCTTTTGTCATTGCAGGCAAAAACAAAAGTTATCCAATACTGACAACTGTTGCTATATGAGGCAACTCTCTATGACAGTACTACCTAACAGCCTCTTGAGGTTATTAGGTTTTTTGTGTTCAACATTTTTAGTTAAGCACAAAAGTAATAGAAGGGGGTTGATTTTAAAAAAAACACAAAAAAAAAAAAAAAAAAAAAGCCAAAAAAAACACAACTATCATTTATAAGTGGTGGCTGTATTAAAAATCAGTATCCACATGCATATTGCGTCAAACATCAGGGACATTGCTTTGCCAGTTAACAATACAGAGCAAGTCAAAAATACTTTGTTTTGCTATCATTTATGATATAACTCATAAATATTTTAAAAAGCAGCTAACTGTAACAAACAAAACAAAGCCCTAGGCAGACTTTTCTGTATTTAGATACAACACGCTGAAAATCAGACAGGGATTCTCTATTTTCTATGTAACTCCTCAACATTCTGATCCTTTTTACAAATGAACAGTGAACACTGAATGTCATATTGGTGCTTTAAGTTCAGGAGAAGGTGACAACTCTGTACTCCTGCATTTGAATGATGCACATTTAATGATCCTGTCAAGATCACAGCAGTTGATGCTAGTCTGAGATAAATAAGCAAAAATGAAGATTAACATAAACATTTTTCAGAGAAATAGAAATTTCTCCATCCTTTTTTACTGTTCAGTTGATGTTAAGCTCCCAAGTTCTTTTTTCTAAAATTAGACCACTGACCCCCACCTGTGAAGATTTTGCTTTTTAGATGTTTATTACAGAAAGTGTTTGAAGCCCTTGACCAAAATAGTCAATCATTCTGACATTGTTACTTTGATGGATACATGAATGGAATTATAGTGAGGCGGGGTGGGGGTGGGGTGTTCCTGGACCCCACTTTAAGAACCACTGCTCTTAACTTTAATTGGTTGCTGACTTTCAGATGTAGATGCAATGTAGAGAGGGATAGTGTGGATGCAGTGGCGTGCTGCAGGTGATAGCAACCTTTGTTGAGACTGTGATGGACAATATATGGAAGTCCTTATCCCTGAAGTATTTTCATTTCATGTCTATCTGTGTCCATTTGTTAACCTAAATGTGCTGAATACAATGCAGAGTTCATTGCACAAGGCTTGACGTAATGATTAAAACTGACTCAGGATGCAAACCCCAGGTCTCAGGTGAGGCTCCTTTATGTTGGCAATGGATGCATTAATTGTATGCTGCGGCTGTTACAGACATATGGCTTAGTGGTGTAGCGTACATAACTGGCCTGGCATCAGTCACAATCCATTAAAGAAGTTCAATGTAAGGACATGCAAATTTACGGACCCACAATTGACACTTTGTTACTCTTCCCACCATCAAACTATCAAATTGATAGGAAACAGGGACAAAGAACCCTTCTCTCAATACCAGTCCATGCTTTTAGTGTCAGAGATACACAGAACGAGATCAACCAATGGACACCGGGCAACTGGAGAACATAGGCAAAATCTCCAGTTTGTAAAAATAAGACTCTGTCTAATGATATTTGATTGTTTCTTACATAGGACAAATATAGCACTGATTATCACTAAGGTGTGAATCCTGGCCTCTCTGTGCCATGCATGAACACACACACACACACACACACACACACACACACACACACATATACACACACACTAACCTCCCTTCCTCTGTCCCTCTCTAGATAAGAGTCATAAACTACAACCCACATTCCAATCCTGCGTAGTGACCAGCAGAACAATCTTCACAGACACAGATCTGAGGAAGAATATATATAATATAAATAAAAATATATAATTAAATATCTATCTCCCATTTCAACGAGAGTAAATTCTAAATTATGGCGTTGGCGCTACAGGAAGACTGTGCAGCTTTTTGTGTGTGTGATCCTTTAGTAAGGCACTGAGGTGTTTGCATCAATGCAATTTATATTTAAGAAAGCAGGCTATTTTTCCCATTCCAAATAGTGGAAAAAATACCTGAGCATGTATTTCATGTATTTTAAATAACTCACCTGAAATGAAACCTCCTTTATAAAACATGTATTAACAAGCATTTATTTGGAGAAGAAACTCGACAGAACTAAACACACACACACACACACACACACAAAACAAATTGATATAAACTCTGACACCCTGACAGTGCTAACAAAGCCAAACAGTTGCATTACATTGAATGTGATTGTCTAAACAGGCTCATTCAGAAGGGAAAACATCTTGCACAGAGAGAAGGAACCTTTATAAACAATGGTTTTGGTTCCAGAAAACAGCAGTGAGACATTTAATATTCAAAACCTGCTCTTTGCTTAAATGTCAACATCAAATACTTTTATATGGTACACTTGAGGCTTATTCAGCAGAACAGACACAAGCGGCATGGCATGATTCCTGCCTTCCTTGTGCTAGGCTTCCATACAACCTTTAACAGCTGAGCGCTACAATAGCTGTAAGCCGCTTTCCATGGTGTCTGTCTCAGTCAGACTGTGTGGGACAGACGAACACTTATAAGGACATCAGTTTCTAAGGCTTAAGCTTCACACAGAGATTTCCTTTAGCCTCTTTTATCTCACCTCTCTTTGTCCTCTTGGAGACTTACCAGGGCTAAGCTATTTGCTGTCATGGTTGTCTGTGCTGTGACATCTAAATCTTATAGCATTGTGTCACACATTCTGAACTCTGCTCTTAAAGCTACCCTTGTAAATGTACATTTTTAAGTGATTAAGTTAGATGCACTGGCATGGTCAAATTGGACACATGTGACGCTAAAGATGAACGTAAATTTAACAATAGCACAGAGCAGAGATTGTCTCTGACCACTGTAACTGTTCTTAGTTTTTCACTGTACTCTACCATGCACATCTATACAACACTATTGTTATATAATCTAATTAGATTTTTAAAGCAATCATTAATTAACATGAATTAAATAAAGACAATACCAACAATATATTTGGCTCTAAGCGTGAGGAAAATGTTGGGAGGAATAAATATCTGAAAAATATATCGACCATAGAGATTAACAAAAAGCTCTGCACCTTGTCTGCAGGATTAAACACTTAGTATGCAAGGATGCACCTCTGACAGAGATTTTGAATCGCTAGCGGACTGTTCCTGTGGAAAGAAGAAAACAAGTTTATGGCTACTAACAACACAGGTAGTACTGGTAGAATGAGTGTTTGGTTTAAGGGATTTAATTACCACTGTAGCGTTAACGCCATAAATTAGAATTTACTCTTGTTGAAATGGGGCACCAGTCCTCTGGGAGGACAACAATGAATTACTTCATTGATAAATTTATCAACCTCATATCAGAAGTCATGACTTCTCGATTCAATGGATCTCCAGTCTCTATGTCAAAAGAACACAACAGGACAACAGCTGGGTGTAAATAAAGGAGTTTATTAACTAAACTGCTATGTACAGAGTAAATGCAAGGTGTAATAATCATAAAGATGAAAATAATGAAATGAGCAGTGTGATGAGTTGGCAATGGTGGGAGAGAATATGTTATGGCTATACACTATGGCTATACAGCTAATGATATTACTATGTTTCAACATCAACCCAGTCATGAGCAGAGTGTTAAGACCGGCCTACTGTGAGTTGCGCTGTAGCTGAGGATCCTTGGGTGGAACCCAGGTGGCTGTGGTTGCCGTGGTAACCCTGGAGACACGGGATCTAGGTGGACTTTCCTGGAGGCCGTGTCCCGTTATCACGATGACTGATTCTGCCGGTATCTCAGCGATTCAGCTCTGGTGGAGTTTGCCAGGAGACTTTCTGTCTGGGGCACTCTTGATTTCTGCTTGGCTTCTCTGCGGGCGGTCGTGCAGAGGTGTTATCTGCTGGTGTCTCTTGCTGGTTGATTTGAAATAAACTCTAAGGCACTTCACTTTGGCTGGATAACTTTAGAGGAGACTGGTGTTGACCAGATGACTCTAAAGTTGTCAAATCTTCAAAAAGGAAAACTTGATGATGATTAAAAGTTACAAATTTACTCTGAGGCACTTCTGTTGCTTTGGTTCAGTTGGTCTTGACTTGGCTTATAAAAATAATAGATTGCGCATGTAAACAAAAAGAATGTTACTTGGAGCCTGTGGCAAAGAAATAATAAAGGATGCGAAAAAGTGCCAAAATTGCTAAGAGCCATGAGTTTGTGGCTAGCAGCTTAGAGCTAAGAGTTTCCATGGCTACAGAGCCAGGCTTTGAGCCAGGACTCTGAGCTATGAGCAAAGTTCTCAGCTTCTAGTTTGTGCATCGTTTTTCTAGCTCTAGTTTTCTGCTTCTAGCATTGTTTCTCTCTTCTAGCATCTCTTGTCTTAGCAATGTGTGAATTGATCACAACTGTTTTATCCCCTGGGGACTGGCGCACAATTCAGGGGTGTCGCCCGTCTTCTCCTTTGTTTCAACTTGCAGAAGAGTAATTTTCCATGGAACTTTTGAATAGTTTAATTTTAGAGTTTACCTATAAACTTGCACATCTGTCTTCCACCATGAACATAAAACATTAAATGAAACAACATATAAACCTAATGGCACTAATAATGACAGGCAGGAGTATTACGAGTGTTGATTTCATATTACATCCTTCAAACCTGGAATTAATCATAATACAAGTGGTTAACTGAGCAAACGACATAAACATTTCCTAAGTTTGGGATTGAGACATATATATATATATATATATATATATATATATAAACATCTCAGGAGTTACAGAACGGTTAGATATTTAATTATATATTCTTCCTCAGATCTGTGTCTGTGAAGATTGTTCTGCTGGTCACTACCCAGGATTGGAATGTGGGTTGTAGTTTATGACTCTTATCTAGAGAGGGACAGAGGAGGTTGGTGTGTGTGTGTGCGCATGTGTGTGTGTGTCCATGCATGGCACAGAGAGGCCAGGATTCACACCTTAGTGATAATTAGTCCTTTTGGTGTTATTTGTCCTATGTAAGAAACAATCAAATATCATTAGATAGAGTCTTATTGTTACAAACTGGAGATTTTGCCTATGCTCTCCAGTTGCCTGGTGTCCATTGGTTGATCCTCTGGAGCTGACCTTTTGACCCTCTGTCTCGTTGTGTGTCTCTCTGACATGCTAAAATCATGGTCTGTTTGTGAGAGAAGTGTCCTTTGTCTCTGTTTCCTATCATTTGATAGTTTGATGGTGGGAAGAATAACAAAGTGTCAATTGTGGGTCCATAACTCTGTATGATCTTACATTGAACTTCTTTAATGGCTTGTGCCAGGCCAGGTATGTACGCTACACTCCCTTACTGAACAACTGCGGTTTTGAACTTGCACTGTACTTTGCGTTAAGTGCACAAATACCCACTGTCAATTGAATGGACTGAAAGAGCTAAGGCTCGAGCGAGGAATTAAAATTATAATAAACAAGGCAAAAGCGCAGAAAGCCTGATGCAGCCGCATAGCAATAGAAGTTACATTGACTCAAGGGGACAGGTCTGCGTGACACTACCCATTATCTTACAGCTAACATTTCTATTATGGTAAAATGACATGCATGATATACAGTCCGTCAGACATGCAGTGCGTGATCCATCTCAGCCATACAATAAATGGCTGTCTATTTATACTTACAGTAATAGTTGGAGTCAGAGGCAAAGCAGTGTGCCATTTTGTTCCCTGGTTAATGTTCTATCTATTTTAAAATTTGACAACAAGCCTTTAAAAATACAAGGGCGTTAAACATTCATGTCTTTCTCACTTTATTATCTAGAAGGAACTAAGCAGAGCAGATGAAGAGATAGACCTTGTTTGCTGAAGATACAGACAACTAGGCTATTGTTTTGTATTCACTGATATGAGTGGCTGAGCATAAAAAGTGAGATTTTTCTTATAGAACAAAAAATGAAATGATACTTTATGTGTGAAGGATATACAGTATGAGCTGTTTCATTATAATAGCCAGTTTGAGTCATAATTCATTCATATATTATTCACACTGAATGTGTGTTTTGTTACATGTTTCTGATCATGGGTCACTTCTTCTCTTTTTCTTTTGGCAGTACCTGGTCTCAGCCCGGCCTCTATATGGAATATACTGTATTGTCCACAATTAATGCAAACCATATTATGGCATTGCCAGAAGTTAACATTTGTTGTGCTTGAATGACATATTTATCACAGTTAGAGTGCTGACTCACATGGGTGTGATCAGGGATGTTAGTTCAGTTAAAATGCACCTCCAGCACAGTTGTACAAGAGCTTGAATTAGGAGGAATACATTAGAAGTAGCTGTTTCGGGTGCTGCCATAAATCATGGATATCATTCAAATGAGCTCTTCTCATTTCCTGTAAAAGCAGTTATATCTTCCATCGTTGTAATGCACCCCCACCTTCTCAGAAAAATGGAGCGATGTCCACGCCCCAATATAAGGGGCAGCCAAATCCCAGCCACCATTTTGTATGTTCACAATGATGCATATTATTTCTGTATGGCGGAGGATGGTGATTCACACAGTAACCACATGTGCACATATGACAGTAAACAGTGTTTCTATTATTTTAAGTAGTACATTCGGTTAGTCATTTTTGGGTCATCCTGCAATTTCGCTGTCATAATCTTGAATCAAGAAAAAGATCCATTTAATCCCTCACATCTGCTTTTTAGAGCTAGAAGGGCAACATATTATTTTTAATGTCACTATCAACAATACCACCCAATCTGCCAGCCAGGAACTGCAAACATATATGGCTTAAAAACCATCAACCCCATCCTTTTTCATTTGTTTTACATAAACACATCTAATCTTTTCGATTCCACCAATAGTGACTTTAATGTCAGCATTAACCCCAAGCCAGGACAAATCAAATAACACCAGCAGCCTTTGGCTGTCACAGTCCACAATTATAATAAAACATTATAGGAATGACTCTGTTATGGTTGAGGCATAAAACATCCAAAACAGACAAAAGGGAACTTTTGTTTTTAAATCTATGTGGAGCTGAATGAATCCCCAGCAAGCTTACCTGCATTGCTCTGGGAAAGAGGGACAGCAATACTCAGATTTAAAATAGTGTCTTACTCATCCCATCAGGAAAGGACCAGAAAGCAATTTCCAATAAACAATCAAAGAGCTTGAGAATGCTTATGTTTATTTTATTTATTCATTTTTATAATGAGTTTTGTATGGAACTTGCCTTTCTTATTATTGCCTTCAAAGAATTATAAGTGATCATCAACAACTGATACAGCTGTCAAAACCGAGCTGTGGAGCAAATTGCAAATAATCTTTGTGGTTTGCGTCCGTCCCACCCAACTCTTGCTTAGTGCAGGTAACAAAGAATTACCAGGTATTTCCAAAAGTTTCTTTCTAACTTGCTATTTTATCTGCAAGGTCACCTAGTGTTGTTCGAAATGCCACATCTAAGCTGAGGCCACACCACAAAGTGACATTTGCTTCGATGGGACTACAAGCTTGGTGACTTATGACTACTTGCAGGTAGGGCTGGGCGATATGGCCAAAAACTGTTATCACGAGGAAAATTTCCATATCAGTTAATATCGATATTTATCACGATAAATGCCACATCGTTATTTCTTTCAGGTTTAAAGGCTGATTTTTTTACTTCAAAGTGACAGTTGAAGAAACCAAACAGTCAATTGCGTTTTAAACTGTTCTATTTAGTCAGAACATGACAAACACTTGCCAAACATTGGTACAAACATTCAAAATATGATAAAGTATGCATGATTAAAATCAAAATCCTTTTCGGTCCTTTTTACTCAACAAAGTAAATAGAAAATGAAGATATGCAGTGTGTTACAGCACACACGTGACATGATCAGACTGCAAAATAAATAAATACACAAAGAAGATTTGCACTGGGTACCGGCCTGGCACTCGTCGAGGATCCACTAATACTCGTTTGGACTTGTAATTTCTTACTTTCTGTGTGTTCTAACGGGTGATATTGTTTCAAATGATGAAACAGGTTTGTGGTGTTGCCTTATCTTTGATGGAATGTGTCTCCGGCACAGTTTGCAGTGCACATTGCTCTGTTTTTTGTCAGACTGTAAATAACCAAAATATCTCCAAACTACTGAAGTTGAGTGCCCTGTCTTGTCGACGATACCTTCGTCCTCCGAGCTGCGTTCTGCCTTTACTGCAATGTCGCTTATTTCACCTTATTTGCTTACTCCGCTCCAACTTCAAGCCTGTCAGCCACTGCGTGCGTCTGTAAATAATAGCACGTGCACCTGCATTTATAACTCTCACCTTGCATCCCGTTCGTGGGCATGCTATAAGCATGGAAATGAATTATATTGAACATTTATCAAACATTTTTAATGTTTCTATCGAGGAGAATAATTTTGTGATAATTATTGCTATTGTTTTATCGCCAAGCCCTACTTGCAGGGTTAGTTGGTGAACTGCTGTAGCTGGTGAGCTAACCATACACTCTAGCAAGACCAGCTGAGCTGCCACTAGTAAATCCCAATAGCTCCAGTGGCTTCTCTCTAATTCCTCTCCATTGTTATGTTTCCTTACTTCTGGCATTTTGTTCACCATTGCACACTATTTTATTCAACAAACAGTTATTAAAGAGGGAAAATAAAACTCATTGAGCTATTGAGCATGCAAATAGACATTTAGCAGACTCTTAAATAAAAGTGAATCATGCAACACTGCTTTTAAGCTACAATAGCCTCCTCCATTTTGTACTTTTCAGCTCCTTACCCCCTCAAAGTTCATCACTATCAAGACGGCTTACTAATGGTAAACATCTCAAATGTGCATGTAAAAGGTAGCTAATGTTGAACTCAGTGTAGAATGTTCACATTAATTTCGCTAACTTCAGCCTAACTCTGATTGCAGCGATTGTATTTTGAATGAAATCACATTTTCTGTTCTAAATTTTGGTGTGACCAGCCCTTTGTTATCAATTGTAACTCTGGAAATGTGTTACATAACCTACATGTCTGAGTTGAATTGCATTTTAATCATAAGGTATTCTTAACAATTTCATCTCTGTGTTGATAGTGATTCTCTAGATGTATGACTTGCTTTACTCCATCTTTAAAATACAGTCTGGCGGAGTGTACTCATTGTTGCATCACACAAGATCAAGATTTTATCTTAATAAAGAATTTAACACAGTTCTTTTACTGGAGCCACAGTTGTGGAGGGTATGTTTTTTTGTGCTCCAGTTAAAGCTTGCATTTTCAATGTGTAATATCCCATAAATAGCATTACCCACAACCCCTCCTTTTATGCACACACGCACACGCACACATATACACACCCTCAGTGCTTTGGTCAGGGCCAAAGGGACTAAGTGTCAGAGGAGGCTCCTACATGCATCAGTGCAACCTGATGGTCCAGAACCTACATTTCTTTATGTGGGCCTGGATGGGAGGAAACACTCTCAGATCAGCTTCATAATGTCCTTCCCAGTTAGCAAGCACTGTTCTTGCCAAGCTAGCCGGAGAGTGACAAGTTAATTTGATCACAGAGGTACAGCAGAGATTGGCATTTTACTACGATCAAATCAGTGTTTGAAATAACAGAACACAGTGTCTTTAACCAGCCTTTTCCATCAAATAAGCCAGTGTATTGAAACATGTATACATATGCACAAGCACACAGAGAGACACAAAGAAACCAAAACAGACAGATGTATGTGGAATAAAGAATAATTTTAAGCATATAAACATTGGACTCCATACCCACAGTCTTTTCATTCATATGGCATCCATCTTTTCCAAATTTTTCCCACACACAGAGCTAGATTGGATGAAGTTTGGGTCTGTTTACAAGGCGCATGCTTTGAAGAGTATATGCCAGAGTAATTCATCTATGGTCTGATGGATACCATGGCCCCAGGCTTCATTCCTATGAGACTACACTCTATTTGAAGCACACTCATCGTGCTTGTCACCATCCTCTCAGTACATACACAGTGTTTTTCCACAATATCTCATGTGATGTGTATGCCAGGAATAGGGGCATGAATAAATTAGTGATGCCAGACTCTATTCTGTATTTAGTTATCAGCCAAACTCAATAATATGGCCTCTGGTAAACCTATTCAGAGGCCTCTAGTAAACCTGAATAGGCCTAAATTGCACTGACTTGGTACATGAAGTAGCGAAAATAGCTTGAAAAATTGGTAATTTTCCACAATCCGCTTTTGTCTAGCGCTGCCAGTTTAAAAGAAACATTGTGGCCTTCAATGAGATATCGGAAGTCACAAAAAAAAAGTGAAATGTTTTTAGTGTCAGACTTTGAATTTGTCCTTTTCAGGTTATGTACACAATCTCCGACACAGCGCAGGAAAATATTGAAAGGACAATGTGTTGATTTTTCTTCCTGGGCCACAATAAGACTGAAATGAAAAGCTTTTTGAGAGCTTCAGATTGCTATTTAACAATTTACATATTTATAATGCTTGCTATGAAAATAGAACAATGTAGACCCCAGGGTTTCTGCCAGTATATTCCAGTTGACCCCCCATTGGGTCTAAGAATCAGGGAAAATCGTGGTGGCTTGGTTGGAAAGCTCACCAGCGCCATTTGTTGGTTAAAACTGACCCCCGAAGTGCAGCCGGCGAGCGCCTCGTATTCAGTAACGTTAGAACAAGAGGAGCAAGAATTGGAATGGCCACTGGACAAATGGCCATGGGAGAAATCCCGGTATCATTGTCAAGTGAAACTGCTTTATTTGTTTACCAGTTTTAATTCCCTGGTCCATTTGTTATAGAGAGGAGGACACCTCTGTGGACAAAACTGGTTATAGCCTGCTGAACATATATTCTCCAAGTTATCTAAGAAACATAGGCAAGCAGTCTCAGTTGCCAGATGTCATGTGTCCACCGAGAAGCGTTGGTGAATCACTGTTTTTGAAGTTATCTTTTTGGGCATTTTTGCATTTATTCAGATAGCTACAGTGAGGGAAGGGTTCCCTGATACCTTGTGTCTGCCGTACAGCGTCAGTGAAACACTGACTTTAAATGTCAAACTACTTTATTCAGTGCTTTTAACGGTTATAATCACTTGGTCTGTTTGATTTCCAAACCGGGAGAAGCTTATGGTAATGGCAGTGAAGCCAAAAATTCCCATGATCCCATGCTATTTCATGACGTCAACAAAGCCGTCTTTTGCTGTTGTTATGATTGAGAGACCCCATAGCGGCAGAAGTTATATACTGTGCAGGTGGAAGGGTAAAAATTTGCATAGTGGCATAATGGAGGGGCTTAGGTTGGCTGTACCTATTCATGTTTTCATGGAATAATGAGAACAAAGGTCACCTTTTTTTGACCAACCTTGTTGAACTATCACCCTTGGCCTTTGCAGATTTTTTTCATCAAAACCAGACTTAGTATATGTGACAAACCTCAGATACTTGGTGCATTATTCCAAGATGCCACAAATGATCTAACAAATATGCTCACAATTCTTTTTTACCCAACACAGCACAACCCTTACTTTCTGCTTATTAATTTCTACCTCAAATGCATAAATTACTTGTATGATCCTAGAGGTAGAACAAAAATCTCTACTGATGCTGAAGAGTTTGGATTTGAAAAGGTGCAGCATCCATAAGGTTTGTGTTTGATTCTTTTGTCTTCAACATTTGATCTTGCATGAATACAGTGCTGTTTAGCAGCCATGATGCCCCATTTACATGGAAAACTACAATTGTTCAGTATTGAAATATTAACACAAAATTTTAATCAAACAGTTAGGTCAGTTCCTCTAAATCTATAGACAGATCAATTAATTTTGTGACACAGAGTAGCAGGAGAGAAAACATAACTGCCTTCCACTTTCACTAGTGAAGGTAATGATGCATGTCTCAAAGGACCCATGGATTTATCACATGCACTATAATCATCCTTTGATGAGATGTTTTGTTAGAGACAGATGTTCATTAGCACTTCTCATCAGATAATCTTGAGATAATCTTGGGACACAGGGATATTTGTTTCTGGCCAGGTTCCTTGGATATCCTGTGATCAGTTTTTGTAATTTATTTTGCAATGAATGACTCATGCAAAATTTAATTTTAAGCCATTTATTTAATTTGATATTTTTGAATTTATAACTTTAATATATTTTAATTCCTAGATGTTACCTTATAGATGTTAATGTCCAAATGAGAGTAACTCATCAGAAATGATCAGACAAAAACACTCTAATAAAGGCACATAATGGTACAAATTGAGTCATGTTCACAATAAGCCTGAAGCCATATTATATAGCCATATTAATGTTTTTCCTACTCCTACTTCCATATTCAAAAGACTGTTATTAAGTCATACACCAGGACTAATGCTGCTCCAAAATGAAACCTGACTTTGTTCATGGTATTTCTTTACTTAAAATCCCCAGTCATGGCACAATATACCAGTATTACATCAGATGTTAGATAACAGACAGAAAAGGAATGATACAAAATAACAAAGAAAAACGTCCAAACTTTCCTGAGGTAAAGGACGTTGATGCTCTTGAATGCATTTTAAATTCTTAAGTGTGTATTAAGTGTTTGCAATTAAAGGAGCATAGTACAGGCAAACCTGTGAACCATCCTCTCTTAAGGTTGTCTGAGAGCGGGTTACAAAATGGAGCTCTTAGATAAAACATTGATATGTATTTCCCCGGAGGAGATGTATGTACAGTGCTAAACTCTGATTTTATATTCAAAAATAAAAACAAACTATCAGAAACTGTATTGAGACCAAAGTAATGAGAAACAATGTGCATTTTTAAATACCTCTACTGTGCAGAAGGCAGAACAAAGAAGGTTGTTCAAAGTCATTGCCATTTCAGCAGAGTGTGAAGAGGGCTGGATAAACAACTTTCTATCACCATCTTTAAATAGCTACACAAAGGCACTAGCCATTTCCAGAATCATCACAATTGTCACCGGCTTGTGCATTTTCAAATTATCATGGATTTGCATCTGGGATTGAATAATCCACTGAGAATGAGTCTTTTGGGGTCGATGAGTTTGAAATATGATGACTGCACAAGAGCATTAGTGAAAATCCCCCCGCCCCTATCTTTCCCTTCCATTTCCACTGCACATGACGAGATGTGACAAGATATAACAATAATGTCTGCTTTATCAAAACTGTAACATTTTAGCACAGCGACTCTGCAGAACAATGCACCTTTTAGCTGGCATCTGCTGGCTAAAATGAAGACACAAAAAATAAGACAGATAACACTGCGAGATATAGCTCCTTTTTCAAACATCCTTTTTCTCAACAAAACATCCATCGCATACAACACTCAGCACCTTTTTGAGGGAATTATGCTTCATGGAGAGCATTCCCTGGAAAACATTTGCTATTTTTCTGGTCCAGCTCCAAGTGTACCTGTAGTCCCCTAAAGACAGAGCCGGAAGGGTGGCAGCAGGGTACGTAGTGGGTCACTGTCCAGAGCGCTGGTGCAGAGCATTAATTGCTGAATCAGAGTGCATAGCTGAGGCCTCTGCAGTGGCAGTAATTGGGAAGGGAAGCTTGCTGACAAGGCAGTAGAAACTCTGGAAGGGCTAATGACAGGGAAAATCAACCAAACGTCAGTGGAAATAACCACCTTCTGGAGATTGTACATGTAGGTGAAACTGATGTCAGATTTCCGTGCTGACTAGTTAAGTTAGAAATAACAGAGCAGAGACTTGCTGAGATTCTGCTGTTTGTTGTTGTTCTGTCTGTATTGTTTCAACCAAACAAACAATTTAGATTTGGATAAATGTAGGACTGAGTGGGGCTTGAGATGTTGGCAAATGCTGTTTATATGTAACATGATCTTGCCATCATTGCCACTGTTTAAATTAGATATCGGAATATTTGTTTTGTTACAACACTCAAGTATGTCAATTATGCTGTATATAAGACACGTGAGAATTTGTTCAGGTTCTGGCTAATGCCCCCTAATTGTTGAAATGTGAAACAAGCTGCAAGGGTGGAACAGAAGGTCAGTTGATGTTATGCTATTGCATGCATTCCCCTGTGAATACCAATCCATCTGATCAAAAAAATGAGAGTGATGGTCAAATCTTTCCGTCGTCTTTCACCCGGATTGTTGTTTCTAGTCCCAGCATATCTTTATGGACAAATACATCATACCACAGTGACCATTTCTGGAATTGTACAAGCTCTCCTTGAACTACTCGGGTTGTAAAAGCATATTTATCACTTAACTCAGAGTTAAGTGGTGTCATTTTTCAATGTCTTTGTTAATTGAATGTTAAGCTACATTTTAGAGGTGTGTTTTACACCTCTTCTGCATAGAAAAGATGCCACACTTGTATGCTGTCATGTAAAATATTGAAATACAGCATCTGGAATGAAAGTGGGACATTCCAGCGCAGTTCACCCAATTTCATCTGACACTACAGTACTATGTACTATATGGGTATATATAACCTTTATGATTTGCTGTTTTAGCAGCTAATATAAAGAAACTAATGCTAGCAGTTTTTTTTCTTACTTCTTGTTTGACCAAATACAAGAAACAGTGGAGCCCTTATTCTTGCTGTTGGGTGATCACCTTATTGTCTCATAGTGCACATGTGTAGACTGTGTTATATTTAGTTAGTGATTAAGATATCTTAGAATCATTTAGTGTGTGGATGTTAGTGTTCTGCTGTTCTTTTACTAGTTTGTCAGTCTGAACTAGGCTCAAGGCAAACAACATGGCTTTTATAACACAGCGATGTGGTAAATTGAGCCCTGAAGTGCAGCAGAAAATAAGTGTGTGCACATTTTGTTTGCTTCAGTGTGTGCTTGTAGATGCCTCGCCGTGGGCGTCTCTCCTACAGTATGACAGTGCCTTTCATAATGTGGAAGTGACTGTATGTGACATCAGCCTGAATTTTTATTCACATTCACCAGACCAGAAACATTATTATTTATATTATACTATACCTTTGTACAGTACTGTGCCAAAGAGTTAGATACTTTAGATGTTGAAATTCTTTTCTGTCATGCAAAGCCATCAGGGAAGCATCGCACCCAATATTGATTTGATTTAAGCCTTCTGTTTACTGCACTTTGTGTGAAGTTAACTGATGAATAAAAAAACTATTTATGGAATTATTTACTTTACTACTACATCTAGTTGCAACAAATGCACACTTTTATCGTTATTGCCATGTTTCTCTTCACAGCTCTGTTACTTACAGAATAGAACTGATTGGCAATTTTCACATGTGGCCCAATCTTTTTGTGTCCGTCATAAAGAACTTTGTTTATCTTTGTGAAGATAAATGATCCACAGTGTTGTGTGACATGCTGGTGTGGAGAAAAGCCAGTTGGAACATAAGAAGAAAGGTGGTGACTTCTTTCAGTTATGTCTTCTTTTATCTCTGTGAATGCTCAGCTGGAAATGCATGTGGTGGATGATGCATGTGTTCCAGTGGGTAGATTTGGTGCAGTGAGGTCTGATTGTGGTTGAATTGTAATGTGATTGCATTTGTGGGGGTTAGAGTTTGCCATTGCAGGTTATATTTTAGGGTTAGCAAAAGAAAGACTGAAGTATTTCCTGTAGAATTATAATTTAATGTCAAGAGATTTGCTCGTGAATTTATACAGCTTAATAGAAAATAAAATATGAAAGATTCATTTCACGTGCCATTTTCATCTCTCTGAAACACAGCTTGTGCTTCATCCAATTGCAAAACAGGACATTTACAATCCAATATCTTGGGCCCAACAGTAAATGGTTATATTGTGCGGCCACAGTCTCAGAAGCTGCAGACTGATGCAGCTTTTGGCACAGACAGACTCTCCAGTGTTATGTACTGTAAGTGAATTAAATTAATGCACCCATCTCCTTTCTGCTGCTAGACAGTATTTATTAGTCTGATCTACATCCATAAGTCTTATTCTGTGTCACAACTCCGTCTTCTGTGCAGCTGGCTGAGTGAAAAATGCAAGTGTCGTGCAGTATCAGCTCACTACTTGTCTGATGAAAAGATATGTGTAACATATTATTTTCAAGTGTGTGGGCAAAGCGCTGCCCTGTCAGTAAATATGTCTTGACCTTTTTCATCCTGTCATCGTTCTAGATTTATTACTGAACAGACCATACTAGAAAAAAACGTCCTCATCCCTGATTCCAGAGTGCAATACACATTAGAACCATTATAAAGAAACCATTTTCTTCGTTATTATTTTCCTGCTGTGAAGAGGTATGACAACACCATTGTACAACTAGTGGAATATGGTTGAGGCAAATATCAGAATATACAACGGAGCCATGAAAACAAAGCAGACCAAGCATTTTCCTTTTGATGCATGACAGTCTAGAATCCCATTATCTCTGCTGGGTAAGAATCCCAGAGAATCGACTTAGGGGAATATCCCTTTAGACAGGTGCACAGAAACAGACGCCGGTGTTGATAACCAACATTGGCATCTATACCCAGAAAGTTTCAGTACCAAGCAACAGCTGACTTGTGTTTCCAAACAAAGCCAAGCACAACCCACCATACATAACATTAGCTTGTTACTGATCTGGGTTGAGCTCAAAGCATTAAAAAAAAAAATCAGGATAGATTCAAAACTGGATTTGAAAGAGACACATGGTTTTGGCACCAGGGAACAGCATTTGTTCGCAGAGCAGAAATAGCACAATTAATTATTCCAATGGAGTATCTACCTCCTACTGATATATATAGTCTTTTATGTCCCCTCCAAACCATCCACGCTTTGCTCCTTTGTTGACAAATAGATGGTTTTCAACACTTGGTTTGGCAAAGAATCGCATGGCACACATTACCACACCCAGGTCACTGTTTGTCCAATTCATTACAATTATTCCGCATTTATCTTTTGAACTAACCTTTTCAAGCGGAAAAATAGCGGCAAAAGGACTGGCTTGATTGTGTAATGAATGGTTGTATGCAACTAGTTTTTGTGACTATGAGTATGTCTTATAAGTGTACTTTCCCAGACATTGTGCTGCAGTGTATTGCATCCATCTTTGCGAGCACCATGTGCCAATCTGGGTACCACTCTTCATTCTTCTCTAATGTTTCCTGTCATGTACTTCTGAAGGACAGAGGTAGCAAAGCCTCTGCTCCTGCTGCAAATGTAACACTGTAACAAGCATCACCCCTGCAATGCAAGGCTAATACTACTTGTCAGTGTCACAAAGGCGGGCCCCCTGATTATGATTGATCAGGTTCTTATCAAGCCCCATTATGTGACAAGAGACGTGTGGAATATGCTGCGTTCTACTTTTGAACTACAACAGTCCTTGGATAGAGATAACAAGGTGCACCTACTGCTGGGAAATACAAACGGAGAAAAAAAAACAAAGCTGTCATCCAATGTCATCTGCATCGCAATGAAGTTGTTGAAAATTGGAGTGAGAGTAATGAGAAACCATAGTGTTACTGCATTTTGATTGGCACTTTGACCTGGCAGGTTTTTTAATCGTCACAAATTCTTTGCGATTACAATCAGTCATTCATGCTTCCTGCTGTGGTGATGGCAGATTTATGGAAATTAGGGCATCATAATCCTGATCAGGTTGTGTCGGCTTATTGTGTGCACAGAGCTTCACAACTCCGCAGTAATTGCCTATTGCAATCTTCTAAATCTTGCTTGACATACCAGCAAATCCACGGGTCCCTGTTGTTTTTGAGTGATGACCTTGACTTGGTGTCAAAGCTTTGGAGCAAGCTCATTTTGAGCATGGAGGAAATATGGTGTTTGACTTAAGATTCCATGTGGATTTCATTGATGTTTCTCTTGCATTTCTGAGAACGCACTACATGCGAAACTAGGCAGTTCTGTGCTGCAACAAAATCCAAAATAAGTCTGGTCAGGATGGACTTTTCAGGTGAAGGGGATGTGACCTTGGAACCTGTCAAACACTTAGTCTGTGAGATGAATGGAATGAGAAGGAAGAGCTTGAATCCGAGTCCTTAAAAGCAGACTAATTACCCTAAAACACTGATAACGCTCAAATCCTCTATTTCCTTCAGGCTATGCATAATGGTTTATTAACTCTACATAATTGACCATAATTAGCGAAGGGTGTTAGATCTTTTGTGTAAGAAACCACAGCATTTTGCCATAATGTTGCCTTTTAATGTCAAATAGAAGACACTAATTAGCTTTTCTATGTACAACAATGCACTGACTATTTGCTACAAAGCAAATACACTATTAAACTAAACTATTAATAGTTTGACACTAATGATATAAATATAACAACAATAGTAAGTAAGAACAAGGATTTCAACATGTTTAATTCCTGTAAGTGATTTATCTCTAGTAATACTTATCCCTCTTATAAATGCCTATTTAACTTTCTTCCCCCTTAAATGAAATGAATGGGGAGCAAATTTTGATCTGACAGCACCTCAAGAAGATTCTAATCAGACAAAATAAGAGATTTTAAGACCAGATGCATTAGCTGTGTTACAATTCAGGGGCTGCATCCTTCAGAAGCTTTGAAGACCAATTGCGTCACAGCAGCACGTCTAGGCTGCCCATTTCAAAGGCTCCTTCAAATGCAGCTGAGAAATGCGGCCTTCTTTTCCTGGGCAATGAAAGCTCCAATGGGTGGATCTACAACTGTAAAAAAAACCTCAAGTTGTCGTAAAAAAAATAAGTTGTATGTTGTAAAGGTTGCTAGGCAACAGGAGTCGTGCTTTGCGACGCAATGGTAAGTGTGGGCACCGTCACATTTTGGTTCAGCTGTCGCGATCTACGAAAGGCCACACCTTCGTAGATTGCGTCCTATGATGGACGGAGCTATTGTACAGAGGGCACTCAGTCTTTAAGTAAGATCAGCTGTTCAAAGGTGAGGGTCCTATTTACCAATCAAGAGCAGTGGCAGTGCATCTAATATGTTCAATAAACATGCTTTTTCATAGATATTAGATATACTACAATGAAGTTTTTCGCATACCTTACAAGCAAGTGGTCCAATGAGTACTTTTGGTAGAGTGTAATATTAGAAATCTGTGGTTGATGACACAACCCTGGCATCACCAGCAAAGGGTGGGACATTACGTGCTAATCCACCTGAAGATGAATTATTTTCTCTGACAAAAGATCCCATGTGTAAGGAAGCTGAAACTGTTTGGTCGTTTAATCTATTTTGTTCCTTTTTTTTTTTTTTTTTTTTGTTATTTGGGCAGCGGAAATTAATTTGAGGGACAAATTAGCTTTCCCAAATTGTCTCAATCTTCATTTGCTACATGCAATGATGAAGCCGTTTTTTTTCAAAACATCAGTTTTTAATTGCTTGGGGATTTTCAGGTTTGTGTCTCACATGGACACTTCCTCACAAACAGAGGAGTATTGGCTGCTATTGGTGCCATCTAAGCAGACGAAGAGAGCTGATGAAAAAATGAACTCAACATGCACTTACTTCCACAGATGTGAGGCTTTGTTATGATAGGATGAGAGCACTCAAGTATCTCATGTGTATCTTCATTACATGTGGGGAAGGGAGATGGGGGTCACTCGTCTGACAACAAAAGAGCAATATGATCAGTCTTGTCTAGATTCCACATAGCAATCATATTTGCTGCGTGTAAATTGAATTAGAGGACAGGAATGGGAGCAGGTAAAAGGCAGACACAACAGGGCTCTTTGCTCGTCAAGACTAATTGTGTCTGCGAGTGTCACAAAAGCTTGAATAGAGAGCACTGCCGTAATCAGAGGGCTGTGTGCTTGTTCATCAGCCCAGAACCTTTCTGCACCATTGGCTCCTCTGACTGAGCCCGTGACAACAGAAGGAACTGCATTACACTGATTGCAGCATCAACCCTATAGCAGTGAAATACAGCAATTTAAGGCTACATAATGGTTGGGAAAATGTGCCACACAAAAAGTCACATTGAAAAGTCAGATTGGCTACGGCAGACATTTCAAAATCCAACAATAATAAATGTTCTGACACTGATACAAACAAAAATATAAGAAATAATGGAGGTGATTTTGTTGTTTCATAATCATCTCATTCTCACAGACTTCATCTCATTTTACCATGAAGGAAAACAAAATATCACTTGACTTGCTGTGCCTCAATCCATTGACTCACTTTATTTTTAGAAGTGCTATTTATGCTGCCCTTTCTGCATCATTGGTTCGTACACAGTAGGTGAAGAGCCCAAAATGAACTCTCCACAAGGATACTTACTGTAGAATTTTTGTAAACCCACTGGACCATGGAGTGCCCCAACTGAGTGCAAGGCTGAAATGGACTAAGCCATCTAAAAACTTGGTCTTGGTCCCAGGCCTACATTTGCTTCTGTGCTGTTATTTTTCACCCGTCTTACCTGCCTGTGTCTGATTAGTGTCAAAAAGCAATTTCAGTGTCAATGACCCAAAGTCATCCAATGTTCCTGTTCTCTCCTCATTCTTTTTTTGTGTATGTCAAGGCATACCTTACAGCAGGGGAAATAAATAAATCACAAACATATGCAGAGGTGTGTACAACTTTAACAGTGTCAGATAACACAAATACCCACAGGCATATAGCCGTCAAGATTTCCCAGTGCCATCTGTATCTACTCATGCATACACTATATAGCAGTTTCACAAAATAGGGGTAAAATCTCCTGTAAAAACACCAGCAATATCAGTCAATGAATCCCCACGGTACAAGTGTATTTAGTTAGAAAATACATCCGTGTACTGACTGGAGAGGTCATTGCATCACTGTGCTAGCAGTTCCCCTGGAAACTCAAACCAACGAGGTGGCAGTAATCCCATTAGAATCACTGAAGACTGGTGCGGCAGGCATTAGAGTTGGATATGAGCAAAATATGTCAAAATGTTAATTAAACACAATGTCAGTGACAGAATGTATTTAAAAATATTGTCTAATAAATCTATGATAAATATAATCTATGTAAATCTACTGTAATATAGTACAATAAACAATAATAAATAGACAACCTGATTTAAAAAAAAAAAAAAAAAAAACTCAGAATGCAATACAGTGGAGTCCAACTCAACAGCACATATTATTTTGACCATGTTGTCCTGGGTTGTATTATTTCAGAGTCTAAATATCTAGTGATATCATTCCATATGGCTAAAGGGGATGTCAGGGGCTTAGTGGTACACAGTCCATACAAAATGAAAAGACAAGCTTGTCAATTTGTGCACCCAGCCTTCCCAAGCTTATTGGACTATAGGCCCTCACATCTTTTGTTTTCCTGTGCGGTTGACAGCCCCAGTGAACTTGTTTCAGATGTCTGAGAAAAGAAAAATTAAAGTCATGTATTCTGTTCGTAGTTTTAACATACAAGTGGTAGAAATCAGTACTGTCTCTGAAAGGTATCTTTTCTTTTCTCTCTTAATATGATCTTTCAAAGTAGAATAACACAGTTGAGCATGTCTAATATCTGATATAATCACAGATGACATATAGCCTGAGTGAAAACCAGAAAGAACCTGTCCTCTCGGTGCTTATCATAAATCCTGCTTTATAGCACTGAGATTACTGTAGTGCTCTTAGGTAATCTGATTATCTCATTACCAAACTGACCCATAAACTTAAATTTTGATAGAAAAAGAAAACAAGATATTTCTGTGGATGAAGCAATCCTGGGCCCAAGTAACATGTGCATTGAATCCCTAATAGACATACAATACAATACAACAAAAAAAAATGTAATGGAAAATTCGTAGTATTTCTCTCTGAGGGATTTAAATCAAAATGGGAACAGTGCAGCAGTGAAAACAAACAGGCTGGGTGACCTCAGCTGAGAATGACAGTGTATCCTGAGGGACTGCCATTTCTGATCTGCTTTTCTGTGCTCTTCACAGTGTGAAAAGCCTTTTATGATTTCCCCCCGTTCAATATCTCTGTAAATTAAGTTCAGCATACCCATACCATACTCCATCAACAGTATTTTTCCACAGTATGCTCCAGCTAGATAGTACAATATGAAAATGATATCCTCGGTTTGTCAAAAGCAAACATTCTGATAAACCTGAAAAAAAAAGAGAAAAGTTTTGTGATCGTATACATAGTGACACACAGCAGGACACCAGTTTTTCTTTACATTTCAACGTCCACAGAAATGTACATAAAAATGCAATTTATAATGCGACTAAGGCTGAATGTGTATATCTTTAGATCAATGGTTGGGTCCTAAAAGTTAAAGAAAATAAAACCAATATTTGTAGAAACACAAATACTGACGTTCTGTTTGGTGGCCACAACCTCTCAGTCACTTAGTGTTCTCATCATGGCTGTTGCTGTGCCAAACACTGTGGTCCAATACAGTGACAAAAATGACACACCAAAATGGAAAGTGAGTCAAGACACAAACAGCTGCTACTGTTGGCCAGCAAGAGGACATGGGCATAAAAAGAGAGGGTGGAATGAAGATTTTTTTATTTGATTAGATTTATTTTTGAATCTACAAAATAAATCTAACAAATAACACATTAATAATGTTAACATGGCCTAACATGACGACCTACACTCCCATGTTAAAACTAATCTATTTGATCAGTAACCTGTGGTTTGTGCTTAATTTAATGAAAGTAACCACAATGGCAGCATGAATATTGCCAATATCTGTCCTGCTGTCTCCACCTGACTGTGGGGATTTAAACAGAAAGAGGGAGGTTTTCATACAGTCTAAATGTGGAAGGTGATTATCAATTCATTCATTAATATTAAAGATTTCTATTGATGTGCAACCAGAGGATTCAATAATCTGTGTAAGGATTCTTTCATGTTGACATTATTTCAGCCTTCAGACCTTCAGAATCTCATCACAGAGCATCTCTTGTGCTGTGCTTCCTACCAGAATGTGAGATAGACTTGTATTTTCAATAACAGTATATTGCATTTGTCTTCTTTCATTCAGAACTGTGGCTATAATACTTTTAGATAACAGGTGAGAAAGTATTACATTTTGTTTCAAATTCTAGGACAATGCACAGTGAAAACAAAGATTCTGGATATAGTCCATTGTTTTAAAGAAAAATAATATAGTATGACAGTATGCCCACACTTAGACCTGGTGAAGCAATCTCCAAAGCCAATAATTAAAGTATCTGGATTTTTTCTTAATTGGCTGATAACCCTGTATGACCCTGATCTGCAAGGACATGAAAACTTTCTAGAGAAGAATAATACACAAAAGTGCAGAATTTAGACTAGAAATATTAACCTTAAAGTTCAATTACAAAGTACGATGTTGATAGATGGATGTTAAGCCAAACTGAATTGAATTTTCCCCTACCTCTCAAATCAGAAGAGACTGGCTTGTGTGATGAATGATGACATTTATTTGATTTGGGAGATATTACAGTAGGTACTGTCAAGAAATATAAATGGATATAGTTTCACAATCATATTTTACCAGAAGACCAATACTCTTTTGTTGATCTGCAGCAATGATGGCAAAGGTGGGGAGGGACAACCAGTTGAAAACAATTCCAGATGCCAGAGGAGGGAAACAAAACTGTCAGTTGAATATTGCTTAGACAATAATTGTATGGAAGGGTCAGAATCAAAGATATATGACCTGTAAGGTCCAGTTAAAGAATTTAGTTATAGAAGTTTGCTACAAATATGATGTCTTTTAACCATTCGCTAGACTTCTAAATATATTTGATTACAAGTATGTCCCAAAAGTTAAATCTTCATTCATTCTTGCACTAAGAAATTGCTCCACATTTTACTTGGAAGCATTTTTTCCCATTAAGCCCATGTCATGACAAATCATATTTATTAATCTTAGGATTTATCATTATCTTCATTCTTCTTTTTGTCCTGGCCATCAACCTTCCTCTCACATACCATATCACTATCTAGATGGGTCTACATCACATTCACGGTATGATGTCATTGCATCCACGCTTAATTACTGTCAGCAGTTGGCTCTCAGATTAATCTTGAGTTTTCAGAGTATGTGAGCTCTTGCAGCAGCAGAACATATGGAAGACTTTATGCTGTTAATAACATCAATTTGTCTCTGTCTGCTTGATGACACTTTATTAATATCCAATGAATGTATTTATGGGTTCATGCACATTTAGCAGGCATTGGGCTGTGGAATTTATGGGGCGTATTTGCAATTCCTTTGCATTCTTCATAAGTTCTGGAACAAGGTCATTGAGGGGTTGTTAATTCAAAACAGAAGTGGTTTTTCAGAGTTTGGCACAACAGCATCGTCTTAATACAGGACTGAATTCAATTCAACACTAAATGCACAATTCCTATTCTCTAGCTGTATGTGCTACAACAGCTGGCCCAACCAGTAGTTGTCTATAATTGTCTTTAGCTATCCACTAGATCTTCATTCTCACCTCCACCACATCTGACACAGGTTTTAAACAATAGCTGCTGTGGATAGTGATTTATTAGAGGAGGATCAGCGCTTCTTCTTTTAGCACCTTGGAACCCACATAGAGATGTTGGAAGAAAATAATAAGGAAAAAAAAATCCTTCGATGGGTCCTCCCCAGGCCATCATATCATTATGGCTGCATTCTAGCTTACCCATTTTTGTCTCTGATCTCATCAGGATTCCAATTTGCTGGCATGAATTTGGCTGCAATAGTCTCAAATGATCCGCTTTTCATTTCTCCTCTCTGATGGTTGTGAAAAATCTGCCTGCCTGTTCTGCTACAAAGAAATTTGGATGTTTCATCGTGAGTCAGACTCAGAAGCTCCCAAATCCTCTCAAATGAAAGCATGACACAGCTCACTGGGATTACTGCTTGTAACTGACGGATTTTTACATATCATTGCCATGCTAATGATGCATTGTTACATTACTACAGGAAAAGTGTGTGTGGTGTATGTGTGTGTACGTATCTGCATACAGACACAAGTGCACATATGTCCATAAAGTCAATAAGCATTATAATAGTCAAATAGAGATGTAAATATGGCTTACACAGCCATCACACAAAGTGTATGACTTTCATCTGGAAGATCACTGTTTCCATCGACTAATAGTGGAGACATTATTGTCATTGCTAAAAGATAGCAAGGTTGAGTGTACATGCCGGGCTGTTGTGGTAAGGACTTAGCCTTAGTGGTTAACGCTCTACCAGGTGAGCCACCAAGGCGCCCATGGCAGAACTGTGTTAAATTTGTCCTCAGAAATGGCTTGCAGACGTATGTTGCCAGGATTTGAGATCATCAACTCAGGGATGAGAGTACCTGCCGTTAAACAAACTGAATAGGAGTGGTTCGGGCCGCCAAGGAAAAGGATTGCTAGTGCTGCTTTGTCCTGATTTCTTTGTGTTACCCATTTTGATTTACTAACTCTTATATTACTGTTTTGCCTTTATCTTTTGACTGCTTTGTTTTTAGTTATTACTGCCTTTGTTCTGCTTGACTGGAGTAGGGTAGAGCATTAGAGTAAAGATTTAATGTCCCTGAGGGGCAATTTAGCTCATAGGCAGCAGTCAATAGTAAATACAACAAACTAATGAAAATGATAATCCATAATTAAGCACGTATACAAGTCACAGCCAGTGTCACTCTTATCAAATTGTAACTTGTCACCAAAAGTAAAAAAAATCTGAGATCAGTAGCAAAATAAAATAAATAGATAAATAAGGGAAGAAAATAAAAATGAAAATGGCACCATATCACATCCACAGCTAGTCACAGGCCAAATCACAAAGAAAGACAATAGCTGAAGGAATAAAAGAGCTCATGTTATGTGTTCGTTGCACCTCTGCCTTGATGGAAGCAAATTAAACTCACAATATAAACAGGGGAGTCCATTAAGATGACCTGAGCCTTCTGTGTGGCTCTGACTTGATACAAGTGGCAAAGATCATTCAGTTTACACCAGTAACTTTACAGCACACATTCACAATTTCTCCAAACAAGTTTTTGCTTTCCACACTGCGATTACCAAACCACCGCATCATAGCAAATGTTAAAATGGACTCAATAAAAGACGGCTAGAACACTTTCAACAGAGACTTGTCAAGATTAAAACTTCTGAGCTTCCTTAAGAAAAACAATTTCTGGTTTGGTTTTTTAAGACTAAAGTCGGTGTTGGCATCAAAGGAAAGTTTTTCATCCAGGATGGTTCCTAAGTATTTGTAGTACTGGACTGCTGTCACAGGCTCCCCTTTAATATTGGTCAGAACAACAACCAGCTGAGCAATTCTTCTACCACTGGCTCATTATTTTTCCTCATTGTGCAAAAGGCTTATTACTATAGAGTCATCTGCATACTGAAGAACATGCCTGTCTTGCCACCCTGTGGAAGACAACAGTGAAGTAGATAGGCAACCATTTATTCAAACTCTCTGTTCTGTTTGTTAAAAAAATCCAACAAAAAACATTAAAATCCATATCAAATTTTAACAGCAGCCTTTGTGTAAGGATGTGGTGTTGTATACAGTTAAAAGTTGAAGACAAAGTAATGAAGAGCAGTCTTGTTTTGTTCCTTCTTAGCTTCGTAAAAATAAGATTTAATAGGGTTGCAGTAGCATCTTCAACCCCTCCTCTTGCTGTCTAAGCAAACTGGAGGGGGTTCAGGCTGTTATGCATCATATCTAAAATCTTGTTCTATCTATCTTAAATTCACTCAAAGGTTTTCATTACAGGGGAGGTAAGAGCCAACCGCTGATAATATTTTAATGACCTTGGTGATATTACCTTTCTATGGTTCCAAAGAAGGCAAAAAAGGCTGTAATATATATGTAAAAACGACACTTAGTTGTGTAGCACAGCATTTCAGGAGTTTTTGCCCTCTCCTTAATAAAGACGAGGTATTTACATACTGCGGCTTCATCAGTCTGTAACTTACGTCCCACCACCCTGTTGCGGATCTCAGAGTTCATGATTAATATCGTGTGGATTAAACCTTAAAACATATTTAAGTCCTCTGCCAATTTAATGTCAGACACATCACCCCACATTTCTCTTTTCATTCTGCATTCCAAACATAGACTTGATGCCCTTTCAAGCTGCACGAGTTACTATACACTTTATCTTTATACTTGAGTTTAGTGGGTTTTAACTTGCTATTAACACACTTCTGGACCTCCTTTCTTGAGTGCTGTCCCCTTGATGAAAAGTAAATATTTATTCACCAGATTTGCTCTTGGTTGAATATCATGTGGTTTCTTGGTTACTGACATCGTTTTAGAACTACCAACTTAAAGGTGGTGTTTGCACAAATCAATTATATCATTTATATTTTTTCCTACCAATATTTGCCTGTAACTATAGTTAAAAGTCAGTCACTTGAGATGCTTGTTGTCGCCTGAAAGGCATAAACCCGTAGATTCAAAATAAAAAAACTCCTACTTTAGTGACTCCTAGTGGTAGGAGAGTAACCCTGTCATACTACAGTTCTAGGGACACTAAAAATGATTGTGTTTAAAGAAACAAATGACTGCATCCATGAGAAAGCAACAGAGGATCAAATTGGTTGGTTTATCATTTAAATACCAAAAATGTGGAAGTGAAATTATTTGTTGACCATTTGATCATTCACTGTGACACTGATTGCATCATTAGCAGTAAAATGCTTTTAGAAAGGCACACTATAACCCTCATCCTGTCAATGATCAAAGAGGTCATCTGAAAGGTCATGGGGTTGCATGTGGGTTGGGTGTGTGGTGTTCAAGGACATATTTGTAAGTAGTAGATATGCAAATGTATGTCTTGTAGTTGGTTGTTATTGGTTGTAAACATAAGGTCGTATGTATCTCGATCAATCTCTGTCCACCTGTCATTAGTTCTTGTACTTGTTCTATAAAAGGGTTACTCTGACTCTGTGTTGTTGGGACAAGGAATGATTATACTTGCCAACTTTGTGTGAGCCTTATTGATCAATAATAATCTGTCTTTATTAATCTTCAGTCAGTCAGTGTCTGTGCTTTCTTTTCTTAGTTTTTGTCCAGTGCTTTACCAGAATATCCACCACATCCCTTTTCACTGAAACTGTTTCATTTTATTTTTAGCAAACTACTGCCATCAGAGTGATTACAAAGATTAGAAAGATACAGATATAATCACATAAAGTTTTACATAATACATTTGGAAGCAGACTCTGTACTATATAGTAAACTGTGTCTGAGTAATCCACCCTCAGTGCAAATGACCAGCAAGTCCATTAAAAGGTTTTCATTTGGCAAATAACTAACTAGAGTGTTCGATCAAGGCAGTTTATTGTAGAATTTGACAGCATCGCTCTGTTAATGTGACAGGCAGGGGAGAGCCAGGAAGTCAGAAAGCGAGAGAAAAAGGAGGAGTATTGTAGCTGATTGACGGATGAAAACTTGTTTATCGTTGGCCTGTAGATGTGACTGCTGCGGCACCAGAGGGCAGGCATTCTCTTATGCTGGTCAGGTAGCACGCTCCATTTCCTAACCTGTCAGCATGGACAAGCTAAACACAGGGCTTTTTGACATCGGCATTTTACATCGCTCATTCTCACTGACAACTCCAATCGAAAGGAGGTTTGACACGGTGTCATTCCCAGTGGGCCCCCCAGCAACCTGTAAGCTGTGCTCACAGTTTGAGCGGGAGATCAGTGCTGTCTATGACAGTTTTGTTTCTCCCAGGTATGGAGAGAAAGAATGTCACATTTGGCATCCACGCTCCGAGCAAAAGTTGTCCTCACTTCTGATTGTTTTTTGATGGGGGAAGAGATACCCCTTTGAATATAGATTTTTTTTTTTCTTATGAAGGCGTGAAGGCCATACTCTGATGATTTTGCCTAAGAGAATAAGGAAGCGGGCTTGGAAATTGATCTACACCAAATATATGTTTCTTGAGACAGAACGGAGAATTTAAAGGAATAGTTTAACATTTCATGAATACGTTGCTTTTTGCTGAGAATTAGATGGAGTACAATAAGGAGGGCATGTTCTAAACCTTAATCCCACAGTCATGGTTGAGTCGGGTGAATGAAGCATGGTTTACTGAGGGAGAGTTGTTGTGAGACACGTTTTAATTCTGATGGACAGGTTTTCTTCGTAGGCCTTGTGTTTTACTGCAATGCAATGTACAATGATGTGAAAAAGTTTTGTGCTACATAACCAGAGTGTCAGCACACCACCATGTAAAGTCAAGCAGACAACCTTGCAGCTGCTGTCACAGTATAATAAGCAGAAAATTCCTTTCATGTTAATTTTTTAACCCAAATCCTGTTAGTCAGGCCATGTAAAAAGACTCAGACTTCTAAAAATGGAATCTAGTCAAGGTTATTATCAAGCTTTTTATAAGGCATGTCATATTTTTTCCATTACATTCTTTGCTTCTGTTCATCTTAACATAAGTCAGGTTGTACCATGGTTTCACCATTCATTAACCTCCTAAGACCCGAACTCTTGCATGGCGTGCATTTTTAATTTCTCTTTGCTATTTAGGCTGATTGGGACCTGAGAAAAATGATGTCCACATATGAGGACATTAGTTTTAAATTTCGATTACTGAGTGGCAGTATAATATCCTCATATGTGGTCACCAGGCCCTTGTTGAGAAAAAGTTAGTATTGTGGTTGAGAACCCAAAATGTGAGGTCCACATATGTGGACGCCAGGTCCTAGGAGGTTAAGTGTTAAAGATGCTATATGTAAGTATTTCCTATCACTAAATAGCCCACGTTAACATTAACAGCAGTTTTCTTACAGCCTTGAAGAAAGGTTGCGAGTTCAGCATCAACTTCTTTACTTGCCAACAGCTGTCTTCAGAGGTAGAAAGCAACAACAATGTTGCATTTCTATCACTTTTTAACTTTCCTGTCGAATGTGATTTCTTGCCCTCATGTTGGACTGACGACAAACTGGGTGCTACCTTTACTCACTATCACCTCATGAGGTACAAAGTGGTATTACAAGATGAGACAGGCCGGGACTAGTTGGGTACCATGCTGACTTCGGTAGATATCTAAATCATAATTCATAAACAACTTTCATGTAATGTCAAAACTGTTATTTCTTCATATTCTGTTTATAATTTTGGTCAAATATTGAATCTTTTAAACTGAATTACCTGCATATAGCACCTTTTCAAATACTGCTTGTGCATCAGGGTTTGTGCTTGTGTATATACAGTAAATATGTGTGCTGAAAGATATTCCAAAAAATCATATTGCAATTGTTTAAGCAGATATTGTGATTGCAATATGAGTCACAATTTCAGTTGGAATGGTAGTTTTATCATATGAACATAATCACATGACGATTTTTGTTGGACCATGTACCAAACCAGCGTGTTCCTTTTATGTCTGGAGAGATTGATTTATAGGCCAGGGCATCTCTGTAGCATCACAATGCTTCATTTATAGTATTTTGTGACACATTTTACCTCTATCAAAAAAACTGTAGCTTCTGCAATATGGATATTGCGCTTGACCATATTGCGATTTCCATAATATTTTGATTAATTGTTCAGCCCTTGTGCATACTTATGTGAAATTGTGGCAGACAGTCTTTCAGTGAATGTGCATACGCACACACATACACACACATGCCCACACTGCTCTCAGTGGATCAGGAAAAGTAGTGGGTGAGTCAGCTTGACTTAGATGTTCTCTGGGAGAGGGGTTTTCAGTAACAAGGCTTTATCACCTCCATTCTGTTCTTTACAACAAAGCACTCAGGCAATTTGAGTTCTAATGCACCTTTGCAAAACAATTACTTGGGCCCCACTTCTATCAGCCTGGTATGAAATTTAAAGAAGATGGTAGAAGAGCTATAGCTGGTTTGGAGCCAAAACAGGTGGCATAGTGGAGTCTATATTTTAAAGAATCTGTATAGTAGCTCCTCTGTGTCTAAATGTTCTTGCAAACATATGCTGTAACATATATCAAATAAGATATGTTTGTATATTGTATGTGATATGACCTCCATAACATCAGCAAGGACACTGCAAGGATCTAAATGCATACAGAAATCCACAGAGAGACCGTTACATGGAAAGAAGCTGTGCATAGACACAGAGAGTATGTTTGTAGTATTTTATTTGATGTCTAAGTCAATTCTCTTTTCTTTCAAGAGGGTGGAGTATCCATGTCACATGAAGTCCCACTAATTGTCACTTGCCAAATGAATAAATTGACAGCATATCCTTATTACGTTAATAGAAAATATAATCCGGTTGCAATTGCGTTTCTTACAAAATGTTTGTTGTATAGTTTTATAGAAATTTAATATTTAGGAGATGGGGTTGGGCAGATGGGAACCCCATGCAGAGAAGTTTTTTCTTGAAAATTGTTGTTTGTATTTCTCAACTCTTCTTATTCGTCACTTTATCCTTTGTTGCACACCAATTTGCCTATTTTGGATGCATTCAATGAAGACAGTTTGTTTTGAGAAAGGCCAGACTGTTACATAGTCCATGCACACATGCAAACACACGCACATAAACTAGTTCATATACATTTAGCTTCCATTTGATTACCCATCACCACCCACAGCTATCAGCAAGTTTAACAAACCGTGAGACACAAATATTTGATCGAAATACAAGATTTTTGAAAGGTTTTTGGTTTGTGGCTGGTTGAGTTTTTGGGAAAAAAAAAAAGGCAATCGGTTTTAAATGTTGCCCTGTCCGTGTGACATGTCATCAAATGAAGAAATGAAGCCAGAGCTTGAGCTTGCCTTCAACCAGCTCACCCATTAGCTTTCTGCAAATGAAAAATGTCCCTTCAATAAGTTGAATCCTAAGGGTGTAAGAGCAGGAGGCATGAGGAGTGAGGCGGCCTTTTCTGTGGGCATCGGGGAGTGGGCTGCTGGGATGATTTCAATGAACACCCAGAATGGGATCCATCTGGGGCATCCTGGGAGGCCAGAGTGGCTGGAGGAAGCAAATGGCCCTCAGGCCCCTGGCGATTAGCTGGAGCATTTCCCGGGAAGAAAGGAATAGAAGAGATGAGAGAGAGAGAGAGAAATCAGCTGGCTCAGGCTCAGGAATTACTTGGACCTCACTGAAGAAGAAACCTGGGGGAAGATTTATCTATTTAAAGTTTCTTGAAGCCTCACTGCCTCTTTGTTTTATTAGTATCTTGATGTTCCCTTTCCACTTGAGAGAGCAACAAGCAGACACTGCTGGGCGGTACTTGGAATAGTACTTGCCTTTTCTTAAGATACATGTGGTATTCTTCTTCCCTAACTAAATTTCAATATGCATATTAATGCATCTATTGCCAAGAAGCCACTGGTTTGAAAAATAGCCACTGTTAAAGGTGCCCTGTGGATCACCAGTAGCACTTTGGGCCAGTGCATGCAATGACACACATGCACGCATTGAGCATGTCGTTGACACGTTCCTGCAGCCACTTTCATGCTATTTTGCCATCTACAGCTGGTAACTAAGTGGTTTACCAATGTGCCAGTGGACGTACAGTACAGACAGGACTGGCTGCCTTTATTAATAGAAACAAAATAGAGAATGCATATTCATTCATTAAATTTAGACGATTTAAGAATGATGAGTATTATCAGAATCATCATTAAACATGAATTAACATACATTTAATCCTGATGTACAAATACACTGATAGTACAATAAACCTTCCAAAAATGAAATCATGGCTCAGCTGTATGAAAGGGGGTCCAAAAGACTGTGTTTGCAAAAACTAGCACAGATTGCATGTCCAGGGTGAAAATCAGCACCGTTTAAAAACATCATCTTTAGATACATTTTTAAGGCTTCTGAGCCTTCTGGACAAAAAAAAAAAATTAAGTTTTATGTAGCACATGAAAACAGTGTAAGAATTTTGAATTGTTACCTCAGTGATTCATATGCACAGTGAAGAGGAAAAGAGAACCTTATGCTGGAGAAAATGCATATTGCACGGAGGCAATCCCTGCTTAGTAACATAATATAGCACAATATGGTGGTTAATTTCCAGATAATGTGTTGAGGGAGATGATTTTCCCATGGTGCTGAAGGCAGTGCATCAAGTGCGTCAACACTTTACAGGGAAAGAGGTTGGGCTTGTGTCACTGCTGCATCTGTACAGAATAGTTTTGTCTGATTAAAAGAGATTCATCTAATAACCCAGGAAAGAGTGTTGCCGGTGGAAGAGCAGAGAGCCGCTGATGTGATGAGGCCTGCTCTCTCACTCTTTCACTCTGGCTCCTTTTCTCTATTGGAGAGGCAATGGATCATTAGACATGGTGTGGGAAACCAGTGCTAGATTGTCGAATTGGATTTCATTACATTTTCTTAAGCCTTAATTAGATTGGGGTCTAAGAGACTAATGCCAATTTGAATAATAGAGAGATCATGACAGGAAATTAGTTAGTGTTAATTTGATCAAAATAAGATAGGGGAAAATATATAATGGGCCACAAATTTTCTAAGGATACATTTTTTTTAGTAGGCTACTAAAATAGAGGCTGATGTAGTATCTGGGGACTGACACAAAGACCTTATGCAGTTGTGAATATGAAATTAAAACCAGATAAAAAGTGTCAAACCACTGAATCACAGAAGTTTCCACCAGACTTAAAGGACCACACCACATGGGGAAGTAGTGTGATCTGACTTAATGGCAACCTGGTGATGTTTCATTGCTTTCAATCTCATTTTGAGACAGCTGGTGGTGGGAAATCTATTTTACAATGCACAGTGTGGTTCCTTGCTTTGACAACATATACTACATGTTGAAGATGTTTTATGTGTAGCAGCCGTGTGGAGCAAGCGAAGGAACAGGCAGTCTGCAATTCAGAGGCTGAAATTGTTTCATGGACAATGAAACAGCTTTTTAATGACCAAGAGACTGAGATGAAATGACTGTTGCTGGTTGGCTTGGAGTCAGCTTCCAGGGCAGGGGTCCGTGTGGAATAAACTACCCTCCTGGGAACCCACATGCTGTAAGAGATGGTATACAATCGACTGTTAGAAGAGGTTGTAGATATAACCTGGGGGACAGCAGATTAAAAGTCAATCCAAGATGAATTTTCACATGAATTTTCTCTTGAGGATGAACTGCTGTTGAGACAGTGAGGATAAAAATCTTCTTTGCACAGGAAGAGCTGAACAGTGACAGAGTGCATATTAAACGAGATAAGCTCACAGGTCTTGCTATACGCAATATCTGAAGAGATACTATGCCAGGGCTTTTATGACCATGCAGTTACACACGCATATTTAAAAGTGTGTGTGTAAGTAAGCCCTATTCAGTAAACACACATACAGAACATGTGACTGCAGCACTGAATCACCTTGTTTCAAGCCAAAACTGAGGGCTGTCCTCAAATAAGACATTAATCTGTCAAGGACATTTTACAAAGTGAAATATTTATGTACAGCAATCAAATAAATCCAGTTGAGACTCAGGCATTGTATTGATAGCTCTTTTGCTTCACAGGCTGTATCACTGATGCAACAAATTGTGCTCCGAGGTCAGCTTATCTCCTCGATTTTTGGTTCTGCTTGGAATAACAGAATGTGTCAAAACATGATACTTGGATATCAGGGGGCAATGCTTGTTCGGTCAGGCAGAAATATAGATTCAAACAACCAAAAACAGCAATCCCTCACACTGATTTGATATGACCCATGCAGGGTTTATCCTGTTACTGCAGGATTTGTATCAGGGTATGTATTTTATTTCTATTCCATCCCCTTGAACATCCAGTCCCTCGCATTCTGTAAAATGAATGAGAGAGAGCCTGAAAAGCAGTGTGGTGAAGGGAATTTTTGGTTTTACAGTAGTCAAAATTCAATTGTCCAGTCTTTTACCACGAAGAACAATTACTTATGTGTTTCTCACCCCATCATTTATTGATTGAAGGAAAATAATATTATAGAAAATTAGTATAATGCAGTTCAATACACCACTTACAGGATAATGACTGCATAGCCTCAAGAATGACCAAGGAGTTGCATCAACACATCTATGATGCAGTGTAAATATATATATATATATATACACTGAAGCTTGTGGGGCTACTGTATTGAATTGCATTTGATTGTTCAGGTGTACCTACCACACAGGTGGCTCAATATAGTATAGAGATAAAGTATAAAACCCTCCTTTGCCTGTAGAGTGTAGCTGTTGACAAAGCTGGAGTATCAATAAATGTCCTGGTGGGGTCACTGATGGCAAGTTCTGTGACATGATAACAAAATATGTAAGTCCCATGCTGGTTGGTAGATTGGGTTGCACTGCCGACACACAGGTGGGAGGTGGTAAATCATAAGTTCATTGTATCTGGAATCTCAGCGCTCAAAACTTTTATTTTGAGAGATTCTATCTTTCATAACTATGAAAAGATCATAGCAAAAATACTAATAGACTAAGCTCATCTAACAGATCATAAAGGATGAATGATGTCCAGTCTATTTTTATCATCATTCAAAGTCAGTATGTCAGATCTCTCCAAATGAGACAGAAACAAAACAAAGGTGCCTGAAGACACTATTTGTGCATTTATTTTTTCCATTTGATGAGAAGTCACAGCATGTGCACCTACGTGGATAACATGAATGGCATGTAGAACTTAAAATAATTGTTTTTAAAGGCATTTTTGTGCAAAAGAAGCAAAAAAGTAAAAAATAAATAAAAGTATAAAAAAAAAAAACCTCATGCCACGTCAATCAGCCAAGTTACAGGAAATGGTCACAATCTCCCCTTCCCGGGTTACAGCATTGAGTAATGGCCAGAAGTCATTTTGCTGAACATTATGATGTCACAGTGAAGTTGATAAAATTGATAAAATTTCATCACTCAATCATTTTATCCTATTAGACATTTGTGTTAAATGGTGTCATAATCAGCATATGAATTCCTGAGTTATGGCCAAAAATGTGTTTTTGAGGTCACAGTGACCTTGAACTTTGACATTTGACCACCAAAAACAAATTTGACCACATTTGAAGAAATTCCCTGAGATATCGTTCACGAGACTGGGAAGTATGTGCGGACAAACAACTTAAAAAAAAAAAAAAAAAAAACTTGCAATAAAAGCTGATGGAAACAGACTTTTTAGATTACAGAACCTGGTTATTGCTGATTTTTGAAAGTAGGAAACATCAATGTGTCACCCACCTTTATTTTCCTCCTGAAATGTAACAAATGCCTAATACAAATGGCAGTTGACAAAATGCCATTTCATAGGAGTCGAAAAGCATATCCAAATTAAATTTAAAAAATGCCATACTCAGTTCTTTCTCGTGCCTTCGTGAGAACATCAAAATAGCACTAGTCAATGGAAACACGTACGGATTCTCATTAACTTTGGCCAACTTTTGGGAAATTTGCCAACCACTTCCTCTTTTACTTTTCCTGCCTGTTCCAACTACTTGTTGCCAATTTTCAGAGTTGTTTGTCTGGTGCTGCCTGCCTCCTGTAAAAGGTGCTTTCAGACAGTGAGCGATTGCCACCGCTTTCATGGTTTTCAATTTAATCACGATGGCTGCTGTGCCACCAAGGTCGGCGGCAAGGAGAGGGAGGCCAGCTGCAGCTCTCAGGAAACATGGACGGCTCTTTGTCGCTACAGATCACAATGGTTCAACTTTTTAAACTTGCCACTGTGACTCACCCTGCCACCATGGCAACCCCAGAAACCACAGAGAGAGAAAAGATATACAGGAGCTGATTTTATATCTGAGTTCTATGAATTATACTCTTCTCCACCAGCAGAAAAACCAGTAAAGAGAAATGGTCTGTTTCATATTCTGATTATCAGGTCTGGAGCAACAAACAACGTTTGTGATACTAGTTAGCAAAACTTGCTTGGCTATATTATTTGCTATAATGTTTACTGTTTCCTTTATTCTAGACTTTTTTTAGCTGTGTAATGAGACTATAATAGGTGGATAGCAGCAGCTTATGATGTAGCTCTCTGAAAGGACCTTAAGCCTAACCCTGGTTTTGTTTATCAGACTTAGAAAATGACCTCTGTTCTGCATGTATCCTGTGCGCTCTGCTTATTAGAATCAGGTTACATTTTTGAAATTTTTATTCTTCTCATTTCCATTCTCTTACCTCTACTATGTCCTCTGTATGACTCTTTCTCATACATAAGACACAGCTGAGCACCTGCTTGGGCCATTTGTATTTCAAGGGGAGGAAAATACTGACCATGCAGAATTCTTAACACCCAATTTATGTCCACAAAGGGAAACTGAGGTTGCAAGTTGAAACTGATCAACGGAAATATGACAGATACTTGCATGATGCATAGAGTTTTTAATTGTCAAGCAACCTAATATGATCCATATTTGTAGTCACATAATATTTATTTACTTATTCGAAGAGAAGCCTGTGTGCTGGATAGCTGAGGAGCACATCTTGAGTCGCATCTTGGTGACATCTTTCTTACTCCTTGATGAGCTGGCCTATCTGACTCACCTGCTCATTGTGTTATAGCTGCAACCTTTTTGTTCCTGCCGACACTGCCGCAAAAATGATTGCCGTGAATTACTTTTGCATTATTCAGTCTTTATCTCTATTATGTCCCTTGACATTTCTTCATGAGACAGTGATGGAGGATATCCTGGGTGAGGAAATGGATCTCTTCCCAAAGAAAATGGATGTGTAGACGTAGATAAAGCTGCTAAGTGAGAAATCTGACATATAGAAAAAGAATTTCCCAGCACCAGTCTTGGATGATAAGTACCTAACTAGCTAGCTAAATATGTAATGCCTTTAAGAAACAAACGATCATATAAACCATCATATGACAGCAATATTGCATTTTGCAGTGGCCTTTGTCACAAAGAACTATCTCTGAGAAAACCAGGTTATTTTTAGTTGCCTGTGTTCTCATAACATTTACAAGCACAATTGTTTCACTGACTTGTTAAGTCAATACAATTTTAAGCATTCGTGAGAGCTCAATAAGTTTTGCTTAATTGTGAAAAGTATTGAAATTTATAAATATTACTGGTGGCCACTCATAATTACCTTGGATTAGAGAACCCTGTTGCACAAATGTATGTATTTCTGTATACATAAGATCTGTTATTTAAAATCTTTATGTTGTATATTTTGATCCTGCCTGGTGTTTGTTATCTTGATTCTGCAATGTATTCATTTTACAAACACAAGCTACACTGTCTCAAACCATCCAAGCAACACATACTATGAATCTGTTCATTTATTCTCAGAGATGTGATAGAGACCTTTACACTCACCAACTCAGAAAATGTTTTTCTGTCTGCCATACCATATGTGTTTCTCAGACATAAGTAAGTGAACCATGTAGCAGCCTCAAATACAATACAAAGTGTTTTTCATCATTTGATGGACTACAGTGAAATTGAGGTGATTTATTTTCACATTTCCAGCTTGAGTGTGAAAATTGATACCCACATACACAAAGCCTTTTTAGCTATGTGGGTGAGTGTAATGATAAGCAAGCAGGAGGGCTTTTTCCCTTGATAAACTAAGGACTTTATTTATTGCACCCCAGAGAAAAGAGAAGTATTAATTTCACACTCTGCCTCACAACTCCCCCTTGGTAACAGATAATATATTTGTTTTATATGGGAGGTGTATCTGAGTCAGAATGGAAGACAATTACACCTTGGCCTGGTAGTGAATGAATGTGTATCAATACAAAAGGTCATTCCCCCAAATCAGTCAGTTATTCTGACAATAAGTACATTGTTAGTCTGATGATTCATCCTCAACCCCAAAGTATATCTGAGTTCAGCCTTATCAAAAGCAATGTTTGGTGTGACACAACATACAAGCACATTAAAGCGTGACGTGCCATTGTTGGTCACAGATTACAACGAGCATGTCCAGTTTACTTTGCGTCCCCTCCACATTACACCCTGCACAACAGCCTTCACTGATTCTGTTTGAAGTGTCGAGCTTGTTTATTTTCTGAAATTGTGATTGCGGTCATCAGTCATTCAGTACCATGACAGTTTTTGCAAGCACTGTGGACTCTATTTTAATTATCAATGCAGTGGGGGGCCTCTTTCTCTATGGCAGTCTTTGGTTTTCTCACTCAGTGCAGTTGTTTCCTTGTGCCATGACAATCCATTGCCCTCCCAGCAGCAATAAATTGATTTTGTTACATGTTGTTGTGGGGGTTTAGGTCAATACTAAGGGGAGAAGAAAGGAGTGACAAACATAAATCACAATACACTCTATCTCTGTCCTCATCTCCTCTATTTCTTTCTCCAGCACTTGCTTACAGTGTCCCACCATCCGATTTTCCATTGTTCATTGTGCAGCTTCACTTTGATCAAGCTATACCTCCAAACATATTGTTTGTCATGCTATTTAAATGATTAATGTATAGGTGATAGGTAGAGTATTAACATGTCATGTAGAGCGCCCGTGCATTGCATAGGTGCCCTACTAAACTGCAGCTTGTTCGTATTATCACTGTCATGCTAGTTGTACACATGTCCCTGACCTAATATATGCAGTTGTATGCAAATGTTTAGGCACCCCTGGGCAAATTACATATTATGTTGATGTGTGAAAGTGAAAAGGAAATAAATACAACCCTGCACTTAAAATGAGCTTCTTCAAATGTTAATGCGCTGTTACCTTTATTTCATGAAAGAAAAAAAAACATTTGATTGTGACACGTACAAAGGTTTGGGCACCCTTCCACTAAACACTAAACAGAACTTAATTTACTCATTAGGACTTGTAAGGCAGGTCAAGAGTTGTCATTAGGAATTGTCAGTGTTACACATGCTAAATAGGGATATATTCTATTCAGGTATTAATAGATATTGCAACTGCAAAATGTATTAAAGAACAGTCTTGAATGAGTACAGGCTTCTGTGCTTTCATGACTGTTCTACATTTACACTGGACTTACTTCCTGCTATACATAAACAATAATACACTAACCAATTCATGTAACTACTGTCTTCACATTAGAAACAGCTAAGAATAATTCAGCACACAACTCTGACTATTATTGTCATAACATGAAATTAATTACTAATACACAACATGAAATTTATAGTCATGCAAACAAACTACTGCTTGTATTGCTACTGTAAAGCCATAAAGCATTCAAGCACTCAACCTGCTGAGATTAGCTACAGGAGGTAATGTTAGGTATTTTCAAATGATCATACAAACACAAAAACTTTACATTAGGCTTGCTTCTGCCATGCAAGGATTATAACAACAGTCACTAGCATAACCAAGCCTGGCAAAAATGGATATTGCTGGTTGGTGAATTGTTAACACTAGAAGAATTTTTGGCATAATATTAACAATTTATCTGGTTAATATTATGCCCACAATTCTTTTAGTAATAAGAATGAATGTGATTTGTGCTTTACTTTAGCTGATAACAGAGCTTCCAGATCAGTTGTCTGACTCCTCAAACCTTGTGTTAAGACCAGATAACCATGACCTCCTCTACACAACTGAGTGAGGATCTGAAAATGGAGCTAATTGATGCTTACAATGCAGGATAGGCTATGTAAAGGTTCCTGTCCAAGGAAACTTTCAGATAAAACTGCACATCAACTGGACAGAAAGGCAAAGCAAAGGAGCTGCAAGAAGGTTCCACTATCACAGGAGTGTTGGTGCACAGTTCCACTGCAGTGTTGTTTCACAACCAGGGTCTACATGAGAGAGTCATCAGTAGGAAACCATACCTCTGACCTCATCACAAAGTCAGCATATGAATTGGCCACAGTTGTTCTGGAAACAAGTGCTATAGACAGATGAAGCTGAAATTGAGCTCTGTGGACACAATCAACAAAGATGTGTTTGGAGGAAAAGAAAAGCGTGGCATTTGATGAAAAGAACACCATACCAACTGTTAGCCATGTGGGTCGCAAATATTCTGCTTTGAGGTTGTGTGACAACACAGTTAACAGGAAACATTGCATGGGTAGAGGAAAAAATAGACTACACTGAATGAGTCAGTTGTGGATATAAGTGTCATGCAGTCAGTCAAGAAAGTAGAACTGAAAAGAGGCTGGGTTCTACAACAGCATACATCAAGTTCCAGCCAACCATGAACTACTGCAAGAAACACGAGCTGAAGCTTTTGGAACTAATTTTGGAATTAAATTTACTAACAACACCCAAATACTTACAAGTAGTAACTTGCAAAATGTGTTTTTGTGGTGTACAGTAACCTTTTCTATACAAGATGACAAAATACAAATTATTTATTTCCAAGACACTATTTATCCATTGTTACTGTACTCAAACACAGTGTTGCTTTCAGCTGCATGCTTACATACTCACAGTGACAATGCTAACATAATATTTACCTAGCTCATTAAAGCCCCCAAGAGCTGCAATACCAGTATATACACTTGGTATTGCAGTGTAACATGAAGCCCATTGGCCAACTAAGACTCTTTCCCATACGCAAACATTAGAAAAGGAGAAGCTGTAAAATTGTTTAAAAAAAAAAAAACCTGAAATTACTTGGAATGAATTGGGTCTGGGTCTGGGTCTCCATTTGGTTTGAGGAAATTTGTAAAGTCTAGACAAGCCGTATCATTAAATAAACAATTAGTTTTTATAAGTATTAGTTCATGTATCATCTCAAAGTGAGTAGTGTTGAAGGCTGGATGTGTTTTCAGCTTTAATCCCAGCAGTGTCCAGGGCCTCTATTTACCTCAACTGCTGAAGATAACTGGCCTTTTTTTTGACGCAGACTTTCATGAGAGGCAGGCTTTTATTTCTAATTCCCACTGTTTGATATGTATAAGTGGTCAGATTTTACACTTACATTTACTCCTTTGGTACACACTTTTATCCAAAGCAACAAACAAGTGAGGGACAACACTACAGCTTCAGTGCAGTAGGATTTTAGTATGAAGCCTTTGATCGGCTCCCATTTGCCATTTTAAAGTTACTGCATTATACGGTTTATACAAACTCAACACTGCCTGTAACAGTTTCATATTAAAAGCGTGGACAGCAACCCTTATTTTCTTAATAGTGGTTTTATTGTGAAACGTCTACAGGCATTGTATATGCAATGACAGCCAGACTGGATTAAAGGACTACAAAGCAAAGTGGATACACACATACACCCACAGTGACTGAAATAGGACAATAATACCTAGATAATACGGAGATGAGTAATCCGGAACTACAAAGTTTTGCAAATAGCATGATTATATTGTTGATTTTATTAAAGTGAAGCGGTAGAAATATACATTATACTTAACTTGCATGGTAAGCACCAGGAGTTTATCCACCCATGTTTTCTCCCAAGCCTGTTTTTGGGGGCCAGCCTTTATTTGTTTGTGTAAATGGAGCATAGTGTTGAGATACAGTAGTCCACTTTATGTATGGCAATGCACTGTGCCCTTGATGGTGCACCCAAAACAGCCAAAAAATGCATTGTAAAACGATGGACACCTCTCACCCTCAACAGTCGCCATCTTCTCTAAGTAACTAGACCCGGACCGGTTGGCCCGTCTCGTCACTTTCTGATCTGAGTCAGCATCCAGTCTGACCTCAAGAAGTAGCGCTGTACACGAGGACACTCCTGGCAAGAAACCATATTCAGTGGCAGAGAAAGTTTACAAATAGCTCCTTTTATCTGATTTCTCCTTTAGTTTAATTGTTTAAAATATTCATATCAACCCATGACATTTCTCTGCTGCTTACTATTTTTTGTTTTTTTTTGTTTTCTGTATTCGTATCATATAACATGTTTAACACATCTTTTTTAGCTCAACTGTGAGTTGTGTTCATGTATAGCTAAATGTGATGGGCATTATTAGTTGTTATGTGTTGGGTTACCAGTGAGCTATTTCAAATGATTATTTCAACCACCTTCTTTTTTTTATGGAGTAACGTTCAAGCGTAGTAAATAAATATTTGTAAATGCTGCCTCCTCCTCCAGCCATTTCATGTATTACATTGCATGAAAGAGTGATAGTTTTGATATTTGCGTCACTCCATAAAGGTCAATGAGTCAGATTGAAATATTTAATAGTCCTTATCATGAACAGTGAATTGAACCATATTCAACAGAGCAGAGTAACAGAATGAAAAATTATGCCTAGATCTAGGGAAAAGGTCAGGTTGACGTGTCTCTGTGTTGAATGCAACTGTGTAACCAAGAGTGACAAGAAATAGACATTTACAGAGAAAAGACTGGATTGCTCGCTTTTCACTTTCAAGCTCCATGACAGCTGCTTTTCTCTTGGTATGAGTGATCATGCCACTGTATTAAATATCTAAAATGTGGGAAGTACAGTTGTGATGTTTGAAACTAAACTAGACTAGACAATCACATCATGTTTGCCATTTCCTATGCCATAGTAAAAATGCCTAAAAATGCTTTGCTAGCGGTTTTAGCTGACAGCAAAAATGGCATTTCATTGGGGTTTTTGTAAAATCATGCACATACCAGTCAATCAAAAACAGCCCAATATTGTTGCTATACTTTAAGTGATAACAAATTTTCACAATTGAAGCATAGTATTATATACTCATCTACACACAAGAACTGTCTCAATTATGTTGCTGCAACTTGGCACCTTGGTTGCATTCACTGTATCTCAATGGGGAGTGACACAGGTACAAATACACATCAGACAGATCTAGCTCCAAAAATTTTGGGAAAATCTAACCAATCTGTCAGTGAAGAAAAGGGGTCAGAAATCAAAAAGTCCAATTGGAATCAATCTCCAGCATGTTGTGCAGTCCTACCAGCCCAGAAAGTGCAGTTGCTGTGACGCACAACTGCCATCAGTCTCCAGTGGAATGGAAAAAGGGCCACATGTTGTTAAAGAAATGGACTAAGATGGGGCTGTCAGGCATCCTGAGGAGAGAGTCACTCTTCTTATTACATAGGTAGGGGGCTCAGACCATCTGGCAGGAGACCTGACTTCTAGCCACCATAGGTTTTTCATGTCCTTTCTTTGCTCTCTATCACAGTGAATGCTCTCTCTGCCAGTCTTTAGGCCAGCCCCTTCTCTCTTCCACCTCTGTCTTTTTCCATCTTTCCCATGGCAATTGATCTCCTTCTCTTGTCTCTTTTCCCTGCAGCTGCCACTGCTCCACTATGAGGGTATGTTTAATTAGAACGAGTGATGAATGGTCTCCTGTCCTGACTCAGAAAAGAAGCGTATGGTCGAAAGAGAGAGAGAGAGAGAGGGCGGAAGATGGCAGAACATTCAGCAGAACGGAAATAATTTGGATAAAGTGGAACATTATTATGTTCAGGCTGCAGCCTGCTTGAACTCTTTGAAATCTCTAAATACAACAGAAGTGGATGAATCATATAGCATAAAAGTGGAATGACAGCTCACCCTTAATTAGATAGTTTTCGGCCTGACCAAAATCTCCTTTTAAATCCATAAAGAGTGCTTTAAATTGGGGAATCAACACCCACTAAAACAAACAGTAATATGCTAGTAGTAGTTAGAAATATATATACTACTGAAAGTTGATAAGTTTCTCACAATCACACATGTTCAGTTAACTCAAGTAGTTATAAGGTAATCATAGCAAAATGAATGCATGTTAGCTTGTGTGCGAATGTGTACACTTAAATGCAAATAATTGGGTTAAATTTCCACCAACTTGTGAACAGTTACAGACGTCTTAATTTGTCATATGCATTTTGCAATAATAACTGGTACTTTATTGTTTTGATGTAATATGTGAGGAGTTTAAACATTTTATATCTGAAAACATAACTGAAAGTAACACATTAGCTAATAGACGGACTGTGAAATGAGAAAGAAATGGGGTTTCTAGAATACTAAATAAATGGCTACCGGTTCTGCTGTTTGGTCTCGAAGATGCTTATCCATCCACTCATCCAAAAGGTTTCATTTCTTCTAACTGGATGGGGGTCCCAGACAGTATAAGTTCTGTTGGTCATTCATGTCTCAAAGATTAATAGTTTGAAAGAGAAGTGGAAGAGGTCATCTCTGGCAATCTGCAGCAAGCACTTTCACAACAGTTCCCATCTTAATTCATCTAACTTTGATTCCTGTCACATGACTGCAATGTGCCCCTTAAAGAGTGACTTCAACAAATGTCAGGTGACAGACTGAACCACAAAGATTTAAAAGCCTTGGGGTGAGCAGCTTCTTCAAGACCAAAGTGTAAGACTCTGACTTACTTAGTACTTTTAGGATATCCTACATTATGATGACTGAATGACTGGGAATCTTCATACACAAAAGAATATGACTGATACTCATCTAATTAATGTCTTAAATTTACTGTAGTGGGAGATTTACTTTCTCATGTTTTAAAGAATTATCAAGAAATATACTACATGTCTGTTTTTGACAGGAAATATGCCTTTATAGCTACAAAGAATGCACATGTTGACTGATATCTACAGTAACATGTTGGCATGATGCCATGCCTAACTGGTTAGCACTGTTGCCTAACAGTGTATTTTGCATTTCTTTCCACAGTCCTTTAGGTAATTTCTAAACTCTAAATTGCTCCTAACTTTGTGATAGTGGTTTGACACAGTGGTTTGAGGAATTAATGAATATACAAACATGCGTTTTGCACATGCATACCATATTAACTTACATTCTCGAATGTGAGAAGCATTACCAGAAAAAAAAAAAACAACTGAAAACTTGATCTCGGATCTGTGTGCACATGTTCTCGCAAAGCCATTCTATTCTATGGTTGTTACGTATAGTGGTCTCAAATTTTTGGACCACGCTGTATGTTGTTTGATAGCTGCATTTCCTTGTAAAGGATAATCCCTCTCTAAACATTGAAACCACTTGGCAGCAAACCTCAGAGGAGGAAAGTCAGAGAGCAGAACAGTAAAACTGAACAGTGTTTATCACACTGATGTGACTGGGCTAATCTTGCACAATTCCTCAACTTGACTGGCAAGGCTGTGATATCATGAATTTGAAATTTTGTAGCGCCTTCAGTCCTGACAGTGGTTTACATGAACAGAAAATTGCAATTTTAAGCCATAAGCTCTCTTAAAGAATGCATGTCCATATTGTCAGATTTACACAGGTAGGTTACACTCTGAATATAAAATACCTGTTTGAACTGCTTGCCCTTCTCCCACATAATGCTTGTCAGTGTGTGGAAACATCTTACTACTTAATTTTCACTTTTGGTTTTGGCACCTGTGCAATACTAGCTCAGACATGATGGCAGATTTGTGATGCAGAATTAAATATAAACTACAGATGTAAGGTCATCAAATTTTAAAACTGAAACACAGATGGCAAACCACTCAGGATCCATTAGATTGGAAGAAGAGCCAGCATGCCTATGAACTCAAAAACTATAAAATAAACACAAATCCACCATACCTCTTTCTAAAACCATCATCCTCCACATCAGTTGCACACATTAACAACTGCATTCAAAGAGAAAGCAAAGAACGAGAATACTAGAGAATTTTGCAATTCATATTCATGTCCACTTCAAAACATTGAAATGACATGAATGACACATGAAAACAGACCATTAGAGCTGCCTAGTACAAGAAAATTCCTCTACAGGTGATCACTGTGCAGGGCTAAGTTCACAATACAGCAGCTGGGAGCCTTGCTCAAGGTTGAGTGTATGGCACTGGTAGTGGTAAGCATACTCAAACACTCTCTCAGTCCACATTTTTTTATCCAGCCCAAGGCAACCTTTGAACAAGCTTCTCTGCCTATTCCTAGACTGCTGCCTACTCTGCTTGTTCACATTTGAACGTGGGTCATACAGTTGTGGGATTGCCTGCTACATCATTACCAGGAGATTTCATCAGTAACATATAAATGAATTCACAACACAGGCTGCCTTTAATCATTTGCATATGTTAAAAAATATTTATGGAATTCATAATTGTAAGTTAATGAGCCTTCATGATAACTATATTTTTATGGTGGGGTCTGAGAATTTGCTCTAATGTATGTAATTCATTTCTGTCTGTTTGAGAAAGTGATGATTTATGAATGCTATTTGTCAAAATATTGAACATCTTATCTCTCAGGGTACAAGTGCTTAGAATTATTTTCATATGATAAAACACATAATAACCTTGACAGCGGAAATTAAGTTTCTAATACTAAGGAAACATGGAAAACCATGCGCATTCTCCTCATAAATAGTGTTACCTTTGCAATTACATGCCACACAGGACACAATTACTTCTGGGGTTCTTGCAGCTTTAATGTTGTGGTTGAAGACATCTGCAGCACATGGTTTGAACACAGGGCTACAGGTACTGAACCCTTTGTTGAGCAGCTCACACCTTGTTTCAGTCATAAAAAGAATGCAAAAACGAAACTGTACACACTGTGGATACTGATAGATGTAAAATAAAACCGAATACGTGCTAACCCACTAAGTCACCTCGGAATGTACCTGTATCTAAAATTTACACTTACGTTCCAAAATGTTTCACTAACTCCAGCAAAGGACATCTTGTAGAATGCACAACTCAAAATACTGTTGTCTACCATAAAGGCAGACTGTACCACTTCCCTAGTAACAAAGTAAATGGCATGATTGACGCTAACATTACCTTGCTATGCATTTGACGACACAGTGGTTGACAGATAGAGATAAGGCTGAGATATTGACAGATAACTTATTGATAGTATTTATACATGCATATTTTAATAAGCTATGCGTATATTTGCCTACTACTTTACACAATGTATTCACATTGCCATCCACCATGCAAACCTCCAGGTTGTCCACATGAAAACTGGAGAAAAGATCAAGATGCACTTGGAGGAGAACCAATAATTTAACTCAGTGGTACCACCTTGTGACCAAAATCTTACCATCTACTTTACATCATACCTGAATAAGAAAACAATGTACACCCAAAAGAAAAAACAAAGAACAAATTAATTAACATTTTTACAACCTTGAGAGCTCTTCTAAACGTAAGTGGAAAATGATATATTAATTACCACCTGTCTACAATAGTAAAACATCTGCTCATACTGTAACACTGAAGTACTGAAATACTCTGGCTCTCCCAGCCAGCATTGGACAGCTGGTAGTGTGAAAGAAGAGGCAAGGTTCAACAGCAACACAAATAAACAATCATTTTAAGAAAGCAAATGAATGTGTTTTTGAGTTGCATCAATATTTGAGGTTTGAATTTGCAAGTAGCATCTCTGCCTCTCAACTCAGCTATAATTGTCTATGTACATGTAAGGGTTTAAATTTTTGCTCGCTTGATTCTGTCATTGTATAGACACACCCCATTGCCAAAGTATGAGTGATGATCAATGTTTATTTCACAACCTTATTGCCGATGTTCATGCGAGGTACGTGACGTTTAATCATTCATCCCATTTGTTAGTGTACCCTAGGTACAGTGTTATACACACAGCCTCCAAACAATGAAACCCTTCAAGTCACATTTTCATATAATGACTAATGATGACATTTGCAAGCTTCAAATGACAGGAAAGTGTGGCATGTATCATATCTGTATCAACTGGTGATACATAATGGGGTTTTTTTTATCTCTTTTCATCTAAGGAAGGTATCTCATCCCTCATTCAGTGGCCTCACTCCGCTTACATAGTTGATGGTCACAGTACTTTTGCTGCAGCCAACATGTACACAGATGTGCACAAGTCTCTCCCTCCTGGGGTGAATGAAATTAATGGTCAAGTCTGGGCGCGTGAGAGACGACAGGTCTTGAAGATTTACTCTCCCTCTAGCTGCCATAATTCTCCACCCTCTGCAGTGGTGATGAAGGCATGATGAGAGGAAGCCTCTTTTTCATCTCTCTCCCATCAGCAGAGTGTTGCCTCTAGCTTTTTTTAGCTGCCGTGAAGCCTGCCTGTAGGTTTCTCTGCTGGATTTGACTGCTGACTACTGATTTATTCAGAAACTGAGCTCTGGCACCATTGAATTGTATTGATTTCTAGTATATTACAGCATGTGTGATATGGTATTCATTGTAAAAGCAGAACAATAATCAGCATTAGATTAGCTTTTCATTCTTTGACCTGGCACTTTGCTCACTCTTCATCATAATATACATAACATTTCATCTAGGATGAAAATGTTTAATATGTATTTAACAAAATAACTATGTCATGAAATACGTACTGTGGTTAATTTAAAGCTGAGCTTTTAAGGAATGTCAGTTATATTCAGGCCCTGCCAAACAAGTTCACACTGGTTAAGCCTATCAGAACCATGTAGGTCTCTCTGTATTTCCAGTATAGCAGAGTTTTAAATCTGGTGTCTGTGGTGATATTACCGCACAGACCCATTGGAAGTGATGCTTTTTACATCAACCAGCAATGATTGATTTGCCAGAGCAGGTTTATATATTCCTGAGGTTAACTCTTTCATTTTCAGTTCACTTTCACACCCTCAGATGTATGTTTTCACACAGGGAGAAACAAATGTGTCTATAAATATGGGTTGATGTACATGTATAGAATAATATATACTCACAACTGCTTTAAAAAAACGTTGACAAGTTTCCTTCTGTAATAAGAAAAAAAAAAGAGTTTGTGAGTGGTGGCATCATGAAAATACCTATAGACATATAGGTATGACAGTTAAACATACGATGCGGGAATGTTCACATTTCTGGTGCATCTGTCAGCAGAACTGACGAGTCAAGCAAGCTTCCTTTGTTGTCCTCCTCATTGAAAGGGAGGTTACTTGGGATGCATTGCTGGAGTCTGACAGCTGTCTGATCCCTGACACCTTTCAGCATGCTGTTCCCCCAGAGGTGCCTAGAGGTGCAGAGGATGCGCACTACACAGCTGTTTATCAGAGAAAACAGAGCGGTTCATCAGCAGATGGAACATGCTCTATACTGGCAGCTGAACAGTGAGCTGAGGTGATGGACGTAAAGTACATACAGGTGTATGATAGGCTGTGTGTATGTGAGGCATTGTTGGAGGTTGTAATGTGAAAACTTTGTACCTCTGATGGGGATTTTCATGTTTTCAAGTTTCCATTCAAGATATAAAGATACTGATGAATTGTCAAAGTGATGCAACCTGGCTTGATGGATAATAGAGATAAGCGGTCTTGAGGGACATCAGTGTTGCAAAGTAAAGAAAAATGAAGCTGCGTAAAACGCTGTTTTGTATGCCTCCACAGGATCCAATCATGCTCTCAGTTAAAATATTAATCTTTATGTCTAATTCAAACTCTGGTTATTTAAGTGAATATATTTGTAATTTACTGTATGAGTCCATGTAGTAAGTGATATCAAAAGTGAGTGATTAATTTCCATGTTGGACAAAGCTACTCATGCTGGACTGCTAAATCTCAGTTGTTGCTAAAGCTCTATGTTGCCAAAATTTTCTGAATGCAGTTTTGTAATATTAGCTGTATTGATGGACATGACAATGGTGTCAGTAAGATGACAGTAAAACAGCCATTAGGCCATTTCCTGCTGATGCACTGAATCACTGAAGCATTCGGGAGGTGTGAGTGAAAATCCACAAAGAAGAGCCTGTCAAAGCTGTAACAGCTTGTCTTGCCTGTCAGCATTTGTTAGTGTGTTGTAGTGTATTGAGCGAAGTACACTGTTGTTGTTGAAAGACTGGCTTGCCAAAAATCTCTTGATCATTTATATGCTGGAGAAGGGCATGTTGTTTTTGCATTCTGTCCTTAGGTGGTGGTTTTGAAGACGGAACATGTGGGACAAAACTGAGCCATTTGTTCCTCTACTGTCCGACCAGTTTACAGTACCACAGCTTTCACAGTTGGGCTATCATTGTCACTCCTCACTACTGATACTGTATGTTCAATCAAACAAGAGAATGTTAACTTCATAGCTGGTGAGATAAATGGTACTGATGCTGAAAACAAAACAATATGCATTTCATGGACAGCTCTGTTCAGCTTATTTACCTGATTTGCAAATTCAACATCAATCCAATTCATCAGAAGATTTTTACTTAATACTGGGGCACGCTAAAAATTCTCATGGTCAGGGAAATAAGGTAATTCCATCAACTTTGAGTACAAGCAAACATGCACAAATTCAAATTTTTCCTTTTGTTTTACTATAGGATGAAATAACATGGCGGGGGCTAGTGTTGATTCATTTACCAATTACTTTGAACCATCACGTGTTATAGTAAGATATGACTGTTTTTCTCCAAGGCAGATATGACTGTTTTTCTCCAAGGCAGAAAAAAACATGGGTCGTATGTTCAAATGCTTGAAGGCTCTCTGCCAGAAAAGCTGACTAACCAAATAGTTTTGGTAGTTAAACCTGATCAAGTAGGTTTGTTTCATAAACCTAACCAAACTGCGACAGAAAACTGAAAATAATAAGTGAACAAGTAAAGAGAAAGTCAAAAAGTAAAACCAGACATGAACCCAAGTCTCCTTGGTGAAAGTTCTGTGTTTGACGACGATCTGCTTTGATGTGGACTTTGTCAGTCTTTATAGTACCTTCCTTTCTGACAAAAGAAATCCTGTCTGACACAAAACCTTTCTGGCAGAAAACCCTCAAGGCAAACTTTTCCCATGTGCGTTTAGAACAGCCTATGTTAGGTTTTTTTTTGACAGTCCACCTGTTTTGGTTGAGTGAATAATGACCGTCCTCTCTTGGAAGCAAAGGTTGTACGTATAGTGATGGTTTCTTTTAACCATGAAGTGAATCCTTCCCCAACATTAGCCATGACTATGATGTACTTTAACATTAACCAAATAGTTTTTGTTTGCCAAACTTAACCATAACTTAAAGGAGTGACTATGATCCTTTTATGATTATTGCAGCCCTTGTAATGAACTGACACGCCTTAAAGTGATAATTCAGGTTGCTTGATGTGGGGTTGTGTGAGGTAATTATCTATAGTCAGAGCAGTAGATGGCAATTGCTGTGGATGGGGCCATCTACAAAAATGTGTTTTAGCCACATTAAAAATGCCCACAGAAAAAACAACAACAAAAATATCAGTTTAAGTGCACACTTTATTTTGAATATGTTCACTGCTTTGTCTTGCCATCAAACAGCCTTTTCCTTTAGAACTACATTTTTCAACAGTATTCCTAGGCACAAACGCACCTATGCTTATCTGACTCAAACAGCTGATTAATGGTGGAACAATACAGTATGTGCCACAGTTGCGCTTGGTAGTAGTTCAACATTTGACAAACTTTAGTTCTGAAAGAAAGGACTGTTTGACAGCAAGATAGTGGTGAAAATATTCAAAATAAAGTGTACACCTAAACTGATATTACCTTTTTTCTGTGGGCATTATTAAAGTGGCTAAAACACTTTTTTGCGGATGGCCCTGTCCACAGCAGTACATCACTCTGCTTCTGTGCCAGTGCTCCCGGCTGCTTCTCCAACCTTGGAGCACGCTGATCAGAATCTACTGCAGGTAATACACCAATTATAGTTAACTACCTCGCACAAACCCACGTCAAATAATCTGGACTATTACTTTAAGGATCCCCTTTCTTTGGGGTAACGTGGAATCTCCAGTTGCACTTTTTGTGTCTCCACCTGTACAAGAGACACAAGTCTACATGCAAGTTATGTAGGTACTGCCAGACACTGAAGCACTACCAAACAACTTATTTTGTCTTATAAGTATAATGACCTATAACCTCTCTATGTTTAGTATAAAGTATCTAAAAAGTGCTTTAAAATTTTACAGACATGTCTCCCCCATTCACCACTGTGCAGTTATTTTAGGTGAGATCGTAGCCCACTTGAGCTGGTAGTTAAAGCTAAAGGTAGCTTAAGATAGTAAGCCAGATATCAGGTTTTATCTATACTTGTGAGCCCCAACTTCTTTGTTGTCCTCATTTGTGCAGAGACAGTACAATAGCACTTATTGCATTTTTAAATTGTATATGGCAATTAAATAATGGGAAACTGCCAAGTGTCGTAACTGTGTGAAATATGTGTTTGCTTTCTGGCCAGACTAAATGCTTTGTGAACAGGTTAAAGTGAAACATTTTAGTCTACCACTGAAGTAAAAGACATTTTCATTCCATTTTACTTAACTTAAAATACATCAATTTGCCAGTCAGTGCTACAAGGCCTCTCTAACCTTGCTCTGGGCAGGCTCAGCTCATATACATCTTTTTTTCTATTAGGCCGTGTGAAACTCGGGCAGTGTTTTAAAGGGGAGATTTGTGGGGCTTTCAGCAACTCATCACCCTGAGGAGCCCAATAATCCATGTTGTTTATCCAAAGAGTACTTTTGGCACAACCTCCCACAGGGTTGCAAAGCTAATGCAAGAGCTGGAGCATTATTCCGTATGCTGATATATTTTGCTCTTTTATTTTTTTCCCCCTAGTGGTGTCAATTACCCAGTTATGCTAATAGGTGTACCTTTGGAAGCATACATTGTTGGCTCAACATGAGAGGGAGAGAGAGCTTCGATTTCTGAGGCTGCCACATAGATTATCCCTCAAAAGTGAAAGCCCACTTTTGTTTATGCATACTTTGCATACAGTAGATGCACATGCCAAACTATTAAGTAGACACTGTATCCTTAGCAATTCATCTAAAAGCTTTCACAGAATAAAGACAAGAACCATGGTTTGTGTCCAAATTAATTAATTTCATTTCAAAAGATGAACACATTGTATATATAATTGTTTTCCTTTTAGTGAGGGCAGCAATGTGATGAGTGTCAGTGTGTTATGATTACTTTGGATTTACAGGCAGGAAGTACTCACTGAGGTGACAATTTCTCCTTGTACAGAGGCTCTATACAACAGCTAATACATCTTTAAATGCACGAAAACATCTCTAATTGTACTTACAACATCACTCAGGGGGCTCTATTTTCATGAACCTAGTGGTGCGGCACAGAACGCAGCCAAGTGTGCCCTGCACGGGGTGTGCCAAGTGCATTTTTGGTATTTTTTGTGGACAGTTGCACCTGGCGCACTTAGAGCACACTTGGAAACGGGGTGGGATCAGAAAGAATACAGTGGATTCACAAGGTATTTAGACCCCTTCAGTTTTTGCAAATTTTATTTAGTTGAAGATTTAATTTTAAATGGATAAAATTGCCATTCAGGCCCATTGATGCACACTCAATAATCCACAATGACTAAGCAAAAACATTTTGTTTATTTTAGTTTAAGTTTATTAAAATTGAAAACACTTGAGAGGATCACACAGGATGAATGGGATAAACTGCCCAGATCCAGGTTAGAGACTTATCTAAGAAGAAGCTGTAATTGCTGCCAAAAAGGCTTCTATTAAAAAGCTCTACCTACACGATTTAATGCCCCTCCTGCTCTTGACCATACCACACAAGTAAAATTTTGGTGTGACTGCATCATGGATCGCCAATTACACGTGACCCGCTTTTATTAATAAAAAAATATGTATATCAATTCTGATGATTCTGGTATTACTTAATATCAGAAAGAAGATTTTGTGGTATCAACCATCTCTGGTGGGAACAAGAGTTAGATTGAAAATATATTTTAAATCAGCTCAATCTTTCTTCTTATTTCTCCTCCTAGCCCTGTAATGACATTCACTTATGAATATTCAAGTCAGTGAAAGTGCTCTTGAAGATGGCAAAGTAATAAATACAAAACAGAAAAAAATGCACACAAACACATTTCAGTACTTTTCTTGGCTTTTAGATGCAAGTTAGAAACCCTTCTTAGTTCTTCATTTGCCTGTTTTATCAGCCAGTTCCTCTTTGCTTGCTCAGAGGTACTCAGTGGACATTACTTTTGAGTGCAATCACTGCAATATTTAGAGGTTTGTTGAGGCCCCGGAGTGCTTACGCTCTGCCAAGAAAATAAGCCAGGGGACATAGTGGCATTATACGTGCGAAGGTCAGCTTGTTAACCAAAGTAATTGGATTTTGCAACCCTCTCTGGGTGATGTGAGCCTTTAGCCTGCTTTTGCAGCACAATCTTTCCCCAACTCCAATTTTGGTATTGATTTGTCTTTCATTTGAATTCAGAATGACAACAATGGCAGACATCAGTTATACTCATTCTGTGTCATAAAGCACCCCTGTATCATCTTGATTAATCAGTATCTCTTGTAGATTTATATGAAGAATCAATTAACTTCTTTGTCAACCAAACCCTCGTATAGAAGCTTGAATCATCCGTGGTGCCTAAACCTGTGCAGACATTTCTTCTTAGAAAACCAACCTTTAAAGACGGTAATTATTAGTTATTGGAAGTCATCATAACTACAAAGTATTAATGAATGCATATTTTAACTTCAACAGTCAGACTTTTTCTAATTTTCAAAGTTGACTGAAAGGTAGATTTAATCTGTTGCAGGCACAAAGGAAAGTGATGGAATGGCTGGAAAGGAAATATCAATAATTCACAATGCTGAAATGTGAAAAGTTAGAGCCATGGCCTGCAACAGAAAGAGAGATGAGAGGAAGTAGGTGTCGCTCTTGGCTGTTTTGAGCAACTTTGGAACTATTCATCAAACAACTACAGGAAGCTACAGTATGAGAAGCACTATAAAGACTTGGAGAGAAAGAAATTACTGTTTGAACTTCGGGTTAAATGTCTAGTTTCCACCTGATTCGCAAACTGAACAGAACAAATGAGTCATCAGTCATTTTACATGTTGAAGCTCATCTACTTGTTTTGTTGGGTATAATGTCTGGTATATTTTTAGGATCATACCACTCGGTTGGGCATGGGTCATGGTGAGCTAGTTGAGACTATTAAAAGCTGATGAAAGCTGATGGCCACAGCACAGGTATGTTTTAACTGAAGACAGTGGTAAAACTAGAAAGCACTGAGAGTACATACCCCCTCCAAGGCTGCATAATCCTCTAAATGTGTTAATTTAATACTACATTACATTCATTTGGCAGACTCGCTTCTCCAAAGAGACTTACATTTTTACCCTTACAAACACACTGGGAGCAATTTGTGGTTCTGTGTCTTTGTTGAAGGTCATTCAAGGAGCCAAGCAAAAAAAAAAACAACACTACAATTAATGGCTAGCCTGCTCTGCAAATTGAGCTACAGCCCCCGGGGGGCTGGATTAAATCACCAGAGCATCCCAGGGCAAAAATGAGCTATGGGGACGTTTGGAGTCCCCCAACACACATTCCCCCAACAAGTTTTACCAAGAGCTCCAAAAACCAGACAGTATTCTTACACTGGAATCGCTCCACCCTACCTTCGCTTTGCTGTATGCCAGTTAGTTTCTAACAGTTTGATTAAACACAAATTTATTAACATAACACTATGCACCATGTCAACATAATAAAATATTAAAGGCCTTCAAAGAAGATTTTAACACTGAGCCCCTCAACAGGACAGAGCCTTACTTAAAAATGCAGGAATGACCTCAGGGTCATTACATTGCAAATAGTATTGTGCTTTAATGGTGCATAGTACTAAACACATGATAATTACTCAAATAAATGCAAAAATATTTGCCACACAGACAACCTGGGGCCTTTTGGGCAACTTTGATTACACAATGTGTGATCCTACGACTCGAGGAAATGCCATCAAGTTTTGCAGGAATGCTCAAATGAATGTGTCCACATGTCTGTTTCACTTAGGTGCATTTTTTATAATGCCTTCAAAAAGGTTTTGTAGTTAATTCACTTCCGTAGTTAAAACACAGTAGAATTATCTGCCTGAAAGAAAGTCAGTCACTCAACACAGACAGACCTGACCGTTGAGGACAGTGCAAGCCTGAAGATACACAGTTCAGACAGTCCTGGTTCTATTTGTGTGAGCTTTATTCAGTTCCTCACAATAATTTCTTCAAAAAATGATCAGCTCAGTCAAACCAGTGCTCGTTAATTTGAAAAAAAAAGCACCCACACAATACAATACCATAACAAATTAAACCAAATCTCAACCTCCGCAAAAAATGTTATTCTAATATAGTACACAAGCGACACTCTTTATGTATTCATCCAAACAATAATAAAAAATGTATACAAACTTTTTAAGAATGCTAATCATAGCTTACATTTTCCTACCACAGTAAATATAAAAACTTAGGAAACTTATCTCTCCACTAATTCCATATCAACAAGTTCTCCAAATGAAGGGTTAGGGTTAGATTATGTGGTTCGTCTAAGCCCTTTAGAACCATTTGTAGAAGCATTTTCTGATGACAGGACAACATACTTTGTGTGTCCATTACAAGTCATTATTGAAAAATAAATATGTTTCATGATGTGACAATACCTTGGTTAAGGTTTGGTTTTGGTTTAGGTGAAAAGACAACTCGGTTAGGTTCATTAAAATTAAGGAATGATCGTGGTCATGCTTTAATTAATAATGATGTTGACTTGCAGTTGGAAACAGTGTTCAGTGTTCAGTTGGGGTCCAATGTTACTTTGTTGCTATATAATAATAATGTCATTATTACTGTCGCTCCTGACATTTTGTCATTCCATACAGTGGTGAATGTAAAACTCTGTCAGATTGGCTTGCAATTTGTAAACAAAACCACAATATGTTAGGAAGTAACACAAGGAAGGTACAGGAAGGAAGGTAAACATTGCACATTAATTTTGTAATTTTAGATCTTTCACAATATGAGATCCTGATGGATCTGATATTAAGATCACATCAAGACCATAATCAGGGTAGTCAAGCGAAACAATTCCCCTTTTTTTAATTATAATTTTTTTTTTTTTATTGGCACACCACCTACTGCCACTTCTGTCATGGAGACTGTGTGTCAAAACATACATAGTGGATGAATCCAGTTGTTGTTAAAACAAGTTTTACATGTTCGATGGATGGATCAATGGATGGATAGATAATTTAAAGAGTGATTGCTCTGTGATTAGCGTATGAACCACAGCTCAAGCTATAACTCAGAGAACCCATTCCTGCATTGCAGAGCCTTAAAAGGGCCAAACAGCTGCGGCCCAGGGGTCTGACTACAAAGATAAGGAGGCACTTTGCCAAAAGCACTCAGGCTGGTATAAAATGCTATGGACAAAAAGGGGTGTTTTTGGCAAGTTCCCCGCCCCTTGCTGCAGGGACATTTGTACAAATCTCTTGTGATGGATTTTAACAGGGTTAAAGCAGTCAGAAGCAAGTCCTGGTGTAATGCGCAAACCAAGACACACACACACACACGCACACATATTATATTGAATAGTCTAACATTGTTAATGTGTCATACACCAAAGGGAGTAAAGCTCACATAAGTTTAAAATATGCTACTTACTTTACACACAGAGGCAAGGGGAAAGCAAGCAACCATATTTAGTGTAGCATTCCAAGGCCACAATTTATAATTAAAAATCCTCCAAAATCTAAAGTTAATTGGGGGCACCACTTCTCACTTTTGAGAAGAAGTTTAATAAGTGAATATATTGATATAATATGATCAGTCTAATATCAGTAGCCGTCACTTTATTGATTCAATAAATCTCCAGTCTCTACTTCAAAGAAACGCAAAAGGACAATGACTGAGTTTAAATTAAAAAAATGTATGTACCTATACTACTAACTACAGGGTAAATACAAGGTCTGATAACCAGCAGGATGAAAGATGGAGCAGTGACAGTAATGATACTATGTTTATGAATGAGATTTTGATGATGAAATATTATTGTATTTTAACATCAACCCAGTCATGATTAGAAAGGGGTGGGTGGACTTGCCTACTGTGAGTTGCACTGTAGCTGTAGAGACCCTTGGCTGGAACCCAAAGTGCTGCTGCTGTTGCAGTCAATAATCTTCCAAGGTGACGGTGGTGGTCACTGGTTTCATCTTTGGTAAAGTCTGCCAGCAGACTTTCCTTCTTGGACACTCTTGACTTCTTTGCAGGCTTCTCTGTAGGCGGTCGTAGGCAGATTGTGTTATCGGCCTGTATCTCTTGCGGGTTGATGCGAAATAAAACTCTAATATCGCCTTTTATCTAACAGCAGTCCTTTGATCATAATAATGATGATAAAAACATTGTTACTGTCTGTAATGTCTGTTACCTTGTGTGTAGGATGCTGACAGTATGGTCACATGAAAGATATATTTTTTTAAATCTGTATTTCATATTTCAACTTTTCTATAAAATATCTGGAGAGAGATCTGGGGATTGGCCCATTACATAAAAACATCACCTAAGTTACAGAATAGTTAGTGAGTTAGTCAGATATGTGTCTGAAAAGAGTAAAATGCTGGTTACTAGTCAGGATTGGAATGTGGCTTGTCATTTATGATTCTGTTTTCTAAAGAGGGATAGAGAAAGAGTGGGAAACCTCAGTTTGTGTGTGTGTGTGTGTGTGTGTGTGTGTGTGTGTGTGTGTGTGTGTGTGTGTGTGTGTGTGTGTGTATGCATTTTTCCAGGGTTCACACCTTAGTAATAATTACAGTCCTTTTATATATAAGTAACAATCAAATACTAATGTAGAGACAGAGTGTTATTGTTACAAAATGGAGATGTTGGTTGTTCACTCCAATTTTGCCGTTGATGTTTTGGAGATGACCGTTTGACCCGTGGTCTGGTTGTACATCTACCTGAGATGCTAAAAGCTGGTCTGTTTGTGAAAGACGACTCCTTTGTCTCTGTTTCTTATCAATGTGATAGTTTGATGGTGGGAAGAATAACAAGGGTAACATTTTTGGGTCCATAACTCTCCATGTCGATAATATGAACTTCTTTAATGGCTGACACTGATGCAAGACCAGGTATGTCTGCCACAAAATAACCCCTTTAAGTAATACATTGCTTTAGTGACATAGACAGGATACCATACAACCCTTGTGGCCTTTCACATGCAAATATTTTTCTCTTTCCATGCTCATAAAAACTTTAAACTTTAAACCCAGACCTGTAAAACAAAACAAATTGGCAAACTAGTTCTTCTTTATGTGAGGCTTCCAAAGGACTATTCAAGGAAGACATCAAAAATGTTGTTGCAACATGCTCTAATAAAGATGCTCAGTGCCAAAGCCAATACCACAGGAGAGATCAGGGAAGGAAACAGCTTTGAAGAAAAAGATCAGTCAAATCAAATATTCTGTCCAGTGGTATTGTAGATTATATAACTGTCTTAATTTTTCCCCTCACCCCACTTTTGAAAGGTGGATAATATGTTGCATCACTGTATATTTTGAAAGTATGGAAGATTTCATTATAACACTATGAACTCTCCTCAGCTGTAGGATTGCCTTAGAGTGCTTAACATGACACACTTGTCAGACTGTATAAAAATCCGACACGTTCACAACACACATTCCACGCACTATATTTTGTTTAGTTTAGTGTCATTTTGATCCGACTCCCCAAAGCGCCAGGCTGTTTAAACACCATCTGCATGCCGCCACTTAATTACTGTCTGCATTCCTGTAGAGATCATCTGCTTTAAATGCAGAGGCACGACATGCATATCAGACTAATGCTGGGTTTTATGAAAGATGGAGGGGCAGAGTAATAGTAGCCTGTGTGACATTTCATCTGTCACATATTGTTGGTGTCACACTGTGCCGTTTACAAGAAGTGATGCTGAGTTAAATGCTGAGCAAATCTCACTGCAGACAAAGTGTTGGAGCTCATAATCCCCCCAATAATCACAATCCCTCAGTGAGGAAGACAACAGGTGTGGCCATGTTGCCCTTGATAATCAATCTGAGCGATAGGACAAACGTGTTGAGTCATTAGTGTGTTAAACAGCTTCACAATTAGCTTTTCTAATTCCTGAGTATTATTTCTTATGCACAGAGGGGATAAATTGTCTGTGTCCATTTTTGATTGTGCAGCGAGAGGATTACAGTAGTTACACATGAACAAAGCAAGATTCTTTTTCTTTTTCTTTTTTTTTTTTGCAAAAACGTATTGCTTAATAAACCTGTTGAATTTGAATTGAACCCTTTTAAATGTTTTCTAACCTGTTTACATCATGCAAGTTGATCTTCTTTTCCTGTTTTATTGGTGCATCGTTACCTTTTAGAGACCATTATTGCCACCAGCTGTTGCTATGCATGACTGCCCTCTGCAGTAAGCAGATATTCTGTATCTTATCAGCGTTGTGTAAATTGAAATTACCAATGTTACGTCCTCTCTGAGGCCACTGAGACAAATAAATGTGAAGTCCATCCAGCAGAAAAGTTAATCCTGGCTCAACTTACATAAATGTAAAATCCTACCACATATGAGTATAAAATACTACGCAAAATCAAGAGAAAATAGGATTTCTTGGATTGCACTTAATTTTCTCTCCAGTGTAGCAACATGCTCACACCAATGTGACCCCTTGCACTTATTGTCTGCAGTACTATGTTTAGTCTGAACACAGTGTAAGACACATATTAACATATATAAATGCATTCACACTTACCAGTCATCAACTTTCCTCTTAAAGGTAGAGTGAGGATAGGGAGAGATCTGACTTGCACCCCTTAAGTCAGATGTGAAGTAGGACAGGCATTCATAAATTATGGAGTAAACAGCTTTGAAAGGAGACGCAAATGTGCTTTAAATGTTGCTGTGGAATCTAAAGTAGTTTATATCTGTGCTCTCTCAAGAAGGCACTTCACACAACACTTTAAATGCCATTCAAAATTCACTTTCTCTCCGAGCTCAGCCATAATTCACATGAAAGACATGGAACTGCTAAACTAAATGCATCTGTTTCAAGCTGAATCCCACAGGAATCCCTATATTCTAGTATATTAATACTCACTCATGGTGGGCTAAAAGATTTCCATGCCCATTGCTGACTGTGTAGTGACCGTGTCAGTTTATCATTAGAGCTGCACTAAACAAACTTTAAAAGTACTGTATATGTACATGTTTTATATCAGTTTAAATGACTTACCAGGGCTACAACAGGGAGTCAATCAGTCTTTACCATTCTTTCATAAATTAAACATGAACCTTTGTGTGTAGGATATGACACAGACGACAATTGGACTATGCTGTTAATAAGTCAAGAATGGGTAACATTTGGTTGATGGCATCAGAGGCTGAAACAGACTGAAAAGCATCTTAGGGCTAATTGGCACCAATAATGAAGCCGAAGGCGTCCACAGAACTTACAGTATACGAAAGAGGATGCATCAAGACAAGTAATTGTCAAAGAATCCAAAAGGAACCAACTTTTGCATAAATTAACACTTCAGAAGAATGTGCAAGACTTGGGTCCTGAAGCCTAGCAGAATAGATCATTTTCAGCCCTGTCTCCTAGAAATTATGTTAATACTCTACTAATTTGTTTTGCCAATTACACTTTGAGGGAAACATCAAAATATACATGAAACATCGCACTTAGGTTGCATGGCTACTAAAATGTCATGTTTTACACCCACTTAAACCTTTAGAAAAATACTAAGCTAAGTTATTCATTCTTGTTAGTTCTAATTGAGAATAAGTGCATCTGTCTATCTGATTATCTGTCCGACAGCTAGAAGCTTGTAATGCACAGTGTTCTTGTTTAAGCTGAGAAGCTGTGGCGCGAGTATTATAACTTTAAAGTTTTGACTACCAGGTTATGGAACAGTCTCTGGGGTCAGCGCAACCATTGTTGTTGTTATTTTAAAGCTCATCTGAAAACTGATTTTTTTTGTCACAAAAACATTTCATTAATACTTCCTTTTCCATTATTACTAGAAAGCAGGTTTAGTGAAAACTCTGAGATTGTTATCCCAGAAGTTAATAAACTGGATTTTCCATCCTAGAAAGAAAGGTGACTCTAACCTGCTAGCTGGCAGGTTTTCTCCCTATCCCCTCCCTCCTGCTGAGCCTGAAGCAGCTGTTGGACATGGAGTGTCCTTTCATTGTTTACCCGAGCCATGTTGAAACTGATTTAATTCACATAGCCTTACATTGGGAGAAGATTTTTAGACAAAGATTAGATGAGCTATCATTTCCTGATGACTACCTCATCGAGCGTTACCATTTTTTGTCGCACTCTATCACCTATCTGAACAACATTCTGGAGTTTCCTTTATAACACTGGTGACACAGAACATATCCGGGGACCAACTGTTTGTAGAGCTGTAAGAAAAGTGTCCCTGTGCCTTCTGAGCACTTTAGTAGTGTTCCATGGGCACAAACCATCAATGAGGAATTTCACAGGATTGCAGGTGACTGATGCAGAAATCATCCAGAAGTTGAAGTTAATATTTTCAATTATATTCTGTAAATTACATTCTGCTGCGACCACAGACTGGGATCCGTAATTAGTTTTTGTTTTGCAGGGTTTCCCAATGTGATGGGCTGCAGCACTGGCACACATATCCCTATCACTGCTCCTTCAGTTAATGAAGGAGTGAATAGAAAGTCCACAGCATTAATGTGCAGGTACATTGACTACAGTCTTACCATAACAAAGATCTCATTATCTGCACTGGCAAGATCACACTTATGTAATGAAGCACACATGATTACAAATGTTGAAGGCAAATGGCCTGGCACTGTGCATGCTTCGTAAATGTATCTTGAGTGTAGCCCATGCAACAGATGTGCAAGTTGTAAGTAAAGTTTTGTACAAATATCATTCCCTTGTCCACTGCTTTCCACAGACTCAAAATGTATGTATATACAGTGGATATAAAAAGTCTACACACCCCTGTTCAAATGCCAGGTTTTTGTCATGTAAAAAAATTACATCAAGATAAATAATTTCACAACATTTTCCACCTTTAATGTGACTTATAACCTGTACAATGCAACTGAAAAACAAACAGAAATCTTTCAGGGAGGTAAAGTAAAAATAAACAACTGAGATAATGTGGTTGCATAAGTGTGCACACCCTTTTATAACTGGGGATGTGGCTGTGTTCAGATTTAACCAATTACATTCAAACTCATGTTTAATTGGAGTCAGCACACACCTGTCACCAAATAAAGTGCCTCTGATCAACCCCAAATAAAGTTCAGCTGTTCTAGTAGGCTTTTCCTGACATTTTTGTAGCCACATCTTCCAGCACAAGCCATGGTCCGCAGAGAGCTTCCAAAGCATCAGGGGGATCTCATTATTCAAAGATATCAGTCAGGTGAAGGCTACAAAAGAATTTCCAAGGAATTAAATATACCATGGAACACAGTGAAGACCGTCATCATCAAGTGGAGAAAATATGGCACAACAGTGACATTACCAAGAACAGGACGTCCTTCCAAAATTGATGATAAGACGAGAAGAAAACTGGTCAGGGAGGCTGCTAAGAGGCCGACAGCAACACTGAAGGAGCTGCAGGAATTTCTGGCAAGTACTGGCTGTGTAGTACATGTGACAACAATCTCCCGTCTTCTTCATATGTCTGGGCTATGGGGTAGGGTAGCAAGACAGAAGCCTTATCTCACAAAGAAAAACATCAAAGCCCGGCTTAATTTTGCAAAAAGACATCTGAAATCTCCCCAACGCATGTAGGAAAATGTGTTATGGTCTGATGAAACCAAGGTTGAACTTTTTGGACATAATTCCAAAAGGTATATTTGGCGCAAAAACAACACTGCTCATCACCAAAAGAACACCATACCTACAGTGAAGTATGGTGGTGGCAGCATCATGCTTTAGGGCTGTTTTTCTTCAGCTGGAACTGGGGCCTTAGTCAGGATGGAGGGAATTATGAACAGGTATAAATACCAGTCAGTATTGGCACAAAACCTTCGGCCTTCTGTTAGAAAGCTGAAGATGAAGAGGAACTTCATCTTTCAGCACGACAATGACCCTAAGCACACATCTAAATCAACCAAAGAATGGCTTCACCGGAATGAGATTGAGGCTTTGGAATGGCCCAGCCAGAGTCCAGACCTGAATCCCATCGAACATCTGTGGGGTGATCTGAAGAGGGCTGTGCACAGGAGATGCCCTCGCAATCTGTCAGATTTGGAGTGGTTTTGCAAAGAAGAGTGGGCAAATATTGCCACATCAAGATGTGCCACGCTGAAAGGCTCCTACCCAAAAAGACTGAGTGCTGTAATAAAAGCCAAAGGTGCTGCATCAAAGTATTAGTTTAAGGGTGTGCATATTTATGCAACCACGTTCTTTTAAGTTTTTTATTTTATATTTTTCCCCTTTAAAGGTTTGTTTGTTTTTCAATTGCATTGTACAGGTTATAGGTCACATTAAAGGTGGAAAAAGTTGTGAAATTATTTGTCTTGCTGTCATTTTTTTACATCACGAAAACCTGGCATTTGAACAGGGGTGTGTAGACTTTTTATATCCACTGTATGTATGTGTGTTTTTTATATATTATTATTTTTATTTATTTATTTATTTTTCTGGTGGAATAGTGTGACAACAACAAATTGACAAACATTTAAGATGACATAGTAGATAGGGGTTAACATATAACATATTGGTGAAATAATATTAAAAAAAAAGGTGAGCATACACATTGGATTACACAGTGTCATATCAACAATGGGCAAATGTACAGATCGTATTTGAAGCTGTTATACTGTTGTGTGTGGTGTTATGTTAGAAGAGCCAGGGAGATTAGTGTGTGTGTGTGTGTGTGTGTGTGTGTGTGTGTGTGTGTGTGTGTGTGTGTGTGTGTGTGTGTGTGTGTGTGTGTGTGTGTGTGTGTGTGTGTGTGTGTGTGTGTGTGTGTGTGTGTGTGTGTGTGTGTGTGTGTGTGTTATATACTTATTCACTGTGCTTTAGAATATTAGTTATTGCTGTGGTGATTCATATTTATCTGGCAATGAAGAGTGAGGGCAGACTGGGCCACCGACGTGGTAGGCAACAGGTTTCCCTATCTGGTTTCAGGTTTCCCTATCTGGCCCCCCGGTGATGTGTGCAGAGTGTACCCATGCCATCCTCTACCTTAGCCTGAGCCGGACCCCCAACAGCATTTCAATGTGGCCCACAGCAGGAATAGAGCCAGGGTTTGTATGACAATAGGCATGCTCACAGCTTGGTTTCAGTCTGCCTATGCAAACTCAGTGTAACCCCAGAGAGGGCATGTGACATTATTGTGGCATGTGTTGTTCTCCATAATATTGCCATAATTAGAGGAGAGCAACAAATGAACGACCCTGAGGAGGGCCGTCCCATCCACCCTGCAGATGTCCTGGATGGGAGAGCTGTCCGAGACATAAGCTGCTGTAATCACGTGACATATTAAGCTATCGCCACCCTAAGCAGTCAAATGCAGTGAAAACAAGTAATTCATATTTCATTTGGGTTTCTTTTATTTCCTACAATTACAAATGCAACAATTTGTTTTTTTTTATATTCTTCCAACAATTAACATAATTTACCTGTAACCATGCACCCATCTCTAACTGGCATTCCATTAAATCAGTGTCAAAATCTGCCTTTCTAATCTGCTGTCCCAAGTACATCATTTCTTGGTTTTTGCCATTTTCTTAATGAGATGCATTTTGCACAACTCTGTTATTCCTTTACAGTTCTACATGCAGAATTAACCTGGCACTTAATGAACATCTCTCTGTGTTAATCTGTGCTGATGAGGTCGATGGACCCCCCTCCCGAAAATGCCCAATCATGCTCTTTTAAAAAGGATAAGAATGTGCAAGTTGTTTTTCTATTTGTATAGAAATTTAGTGTCACAATTATAGTGACCAAAATGATCACGGTTATCAATATTATCACGGTATTGTTAAACGGCTGAAAATGTTCAAAAAGTAATAAAACGCAACCTGAAATCTTTTCACCAAGTGAATGTTTGCATTAAAACATTAAGATAATATCATGTCCAACACATCTATCAGCATCAAGTCTGTAAACAAGGGAATATCTTTTTTTTTTTTTTGTCCATGCTGTAACGTCTTTCAGAGCACAGCACCTGTCACCTGTCTAGAACGGTGCTGTTAAACCAGAAACATCATGGCCAAAGTGCGCTTGGGGATGACATTGAGCTGCAGCCCTTTATAACAACACTCAATCACCGATTGTAGCATCTCACACGAAGGCTCAGGGGGTCACAGTTTCTCTGCTGCACCTGTGTGTGCACTCTGTGGTCATGTGACTTCGCTCAAAACAGAAAAGCTTAGTTTCAACCAAACAGTACCTGGAACTTTAAGTTCAGGTTCTAAACTAAAAGGTTCTTGTGGCCCATTGTTGTCTGCGTTTCCATCGCGGCCTAAAGTCCTGGGAAGATTATGCAAAATTACGTGATGGGTGGCAACCCTAGCCACTCTGGTTGTTGTTGTTTTTTGAAGTTCTGTTTCCGTTTTTTTTTGCCTTCTCCCGTGCCTGTTTCGCAGTGTGGAAAATGTTTGCTCACTCACTTTTAAACATCGCAGGTGTCAGAAATGTTCAGCAGACCACAACCCCCCAAAGTTCCTGAACCTTTGGAAAGTACTAACCGCCGACCAGGTACCTTTTTGGGGGTTGATCAATTACCTCGGAACTAAATTTAGACCCTGGTTCCTGCGGTCAAAATGCGCATAGTTCCTCAGAAGGTTCCTGGTTCCTGGGAAAAGTTGCTGCGGTGGAAATGCGGCTAAAGACTCGTCTGGCAGTGTAAAAGGAGTCAATCGCCTTTTTAACGGCGTTTGTCACTTTTAAAAAACCTGCTAATACCTGCTAACTTTGGTGTAAAAAGTTTTTAGAAGCTGAAAATTCGCCAAAACAGCGCTGTCACTGCCTTCTGCCATGCTTTGACTGACACATAACAAACCCATGTTACTTGCCGTGCATGCCTCTGGGAGAGTGTTGCTGGTTGATGCAATACAGAACCTAACGTGAGTCAAATTAACCACAGTAATCGGCCATGGTTATAGTGATGATTAAAATTGCAACAGTATTACTAACTGCTTGGCATTTCTACCGTGATATAGTGTGAAACCAGTAACTGTTTCATCTCTAGTGTACATTTCTCTTGAAATTCCACTTAAGAATGTGGAAAAAAATTAAATGGAGAGGGAATTATCAGTAGCTACTATACATAATATCAAGACTTATACTTTTATAGACCTCTCTGAATCCTTCTCTGTGGCAGCAAACAAAGTGTCTTCATCATCGTCCAAGAGCATTCATTCTCTATTATTTAAAATGTTATATTTGGCAAATCTCTGGGGTATGTAAGTTGTTGTACTGTAAGTACTATAGTGAGTATGTTGTGGCAGGAGGACGAGCTCCCTTCAGGAATCCCTTCAGCCACTGCCCGCCCAGTGTTATGACTCAGGGCCAGCTCTTCAGTTTCTGTGGTGGCCCTCCCACTATTTTGCAGGCCTCTGCGATCAAGCTTACACATTGTCCCAGCAGCAATTCTCTCGCGCGCCAATCGTCTCTCCTTTGCAGCTGCAGCTGTGCTGCTTTTTTTTGTTTGTTTTGTTTTTTTTCTCAAAATGGGGTAAGCACATATCACAACTCCTAACTCCAGTGGGGTGAAGTAGGACAACCTATTTTTCTTGCGGGTTACCATGGTGAATTGTAGTATCGGAGCTCCATTGATAATGGCTTTTCATGGTAGTGACGCATGAATTTAATTTAATCAGAGTTGATTGAACAAACTCACATTAGCTGTTCTGGAACATCTCATCAACTCAGAGTTCAAGTTTGTTAAACCCGCTTCGTGCAACAGACTCCAGAGGGCAGTAGTCATCCATAGTCTGCCATACATGTTTTTCTTGGCCTTTCTATACTTTGTACTGCAGATTATTATACAAACAGTCTCCTGGTAGCAACACTCCTTTTAAGATAGCAGCAGCGAGGAGACAGAGATAGAAAACGCTCCAAATGCATTGAAGTCATGGGTGTGGCAGTATTTTAGCTTTCCTGTAAAATGTGGAGGAAATAATGAAAGAGTTGCTGACAAGATGAAGACTATCTGTAAGTTGTGGAAGATGATAACGCCCTACACAACAGCAAACAAAACCAACCATGACAAAGGAAAAGGACACGCTGAAAAAACTGCTGTTGGACCAAGCACCACTGCTGAAATCATTTCCCACCCCTCTTCCACAGATGATCTAAAGAAATAACTAAAGCAATTGGCAACTTCATCACAACTGGCCGACAGCCCTTTTTCTGTAGTTGGATAGCAAAGGCTTTAGAAAAAGTTGCTAATATGTCGATAAAGAACATATGAGTGAAATGTTCATAGGGAACACATTTGTTTTCCACCAAAATATCTGCTCTTGCATTATAATATCTACTTGTAGTGACTACAACATTATTACACTTTTTAATGGTTATGTTTAGGCACTCGAAGCACTTGGTTAAGGTAAGGATGTTGTCTGGTTTAATACAGAAAAAGTTCACACACAAGTTATTAGATGATAGCATAGATGGTTGTTTATTACAAAGGAAATCAAACCAGGGCAAAAGGGGAATGATGCACACGTATTTCCCAGACATCCATTCTTGACATTGAACTTTTAATTGTGTTGTGATTGAATCGAATTGTAAACCCAATAACATAAATGTGTTATGAGAAGAAACACAACTTCACATCCCTCTTATTAGTAATAATAAATTATGCTTTCTCACAGAAATTGGTTTATACAGAGTTTTGTCCTAGATTTGTGAGCATTATCATTTTGGCTTTACCATTCCCATGTAACCATTTATTTTATTTATTTAAAAAAGACTTTAATACTCCCATTTGACTTTTATTCAATTATTTTGATGTTTTTGCTTTTCTTTTTCAAAACTCAGCTACACAAGCAATATTATTATAACATTCTCTAAAATGACTGCAGTCAAAGATCTAAATACCTCTGCTTTACCTGACCCATCATGCAGAGTGTTTTTAGTATTTTGGAGTACAAGTACATTTGAATCATTAAAAGCATATACATTTTAAGTTGTGATTTATCTGGTATGTTTTAAATGTTTTAAACATTTGCTGTTGTGTGTCACAAAGTAAGATCTTTTAGATTAGAATAAATGGCAGAAAGAAAAACAGTCATTTATGTGGTCAGAATAAAGAATAAAATTGCATGTGAATATGCACAGTTACATAAAGTAATTATTTGGTTATACCAATGGTGAATACAGTGAATTCAGGCTACCATCGTATACTGTAAACTTTGTTAACATGATACTGTATAGATTTCAAAAATATCATCCCACTCTGTCAAAAACCCAGATTTTCAGACAAATGAGGGAGAGTCAACTCGTTCACTCTTGAAATGCATCCAAACAAGAAGCCATTTGCGAAATGGAAATCTTTTTCCTCATCCATTATATTGTATAATTTCCTTTTCCTCTATAGGGGTCCATCTGTGGCTGTAAAAAGGCCCCGGGTCTGTTCAATTGGACCCATTGTGCTCATGTTTCCTGGTCACATCTGCCAAGCAAGCCTCGTCAGCTGCCACTTGGACCTGTCCAATTACTTTCCAATTTGAGGGCAGAGGGATAGATAGAGGGAAACACAGATGGATTGACAGCCTGGATGGATTTGAAAATGAAATGTGTTGGGCATTATAGTAGCATGAGAATGATCTGCCCTGCACCATTTAAAGGGAGAAACTGTATTTCACCAATAAAATCGTAATTTAAGGGGCAAGTGCTAGGAAGTAGAGTGGACCTAATTTCGGGTTTAATCTCTCCCACTCGATGAGAGTCATATCACTTTCCCCTACAGCATGTAAAATGATATGGATAAATGGATATGCAATGGCCTGCACTCATGCAAGTCAACAAACAGTCAAGAGGATGGACTATTGACTGTAAGATGGGTAAATGTTGCTCTATTCTAACCATAAATCTGAGAATGAAGCTGGGATACATGCAAAGGGGGTAGTCCTTGGACGCACCAAAGCCTTATCCCCAGATTTATGGAGGCCAAGGCACTCAGTCTCTGAGACACACATTTGCTTTCACCGAGTCCTCGTCATCAATCACAATGAAACACCAAGGACGTCCTGTTTTCTCTGACATCTGCTATTTGACAAACTCAAACTGACTGACACAGCGGAGAGGTTTATTACTTTCCCGTTGGCGCATTGCATGTTGAATATTCTACATGGTACACTGCTTTGTGTATCTATATCCTTAAGAATGTTCATATCAGACCATTATGTCAGGATACATTTAATTAGTTGCCATGCGAGAATCCATCCAAGCTCATCATCCATTGAGCTCATTTATTTTGATGCTATACCAACAGCAGCATTTCTGCTATTATGTAAATGAATTAAACTAATGCATCTATCTCCCTCCCTGCTGGTGGACATTATTTATTAGCACAATCTACATCCATCCCTCTTATAGTGTGTCACATCGCTATTTCACCGTACAGTCTCATTCTCATTCCCCTTTCTACTTGTTATCACATTACATTAGTCTCTTAAGACTTCTCCTAAGATCTAATGTTGTAGTATAGGTACAGTGACTCTTAAATCATCACGTTTTTGCTATATTCTGCAGCACAACTGCCACGTTGCACCATGCCCTTAGCTGGCACCTTAATGTGCAGTGACACGAACAGTTATTGGGGAGCACGATCTATGAATAATAATCAGCTCTCATAACTGCAATTGAGAGACATGAACATAAAAAACTGTATCGTAAGACAACAAAAGAGAACACTGTTGGTCTAATGTGGTTAATCTGCACATTGCATTGCAATTTGCTTTGTCTTCTATATAGAGCCACATTGTTGGCCTTTTGTTATCAACCCTTAAAAAGGTTTGGATGAATATGTAACTTTCTCGTGGTGGGCTCCTGCATCCGGCAAAGGAAATATTGGGCCTCTTCGTACCAACATGGCTGCTTGTGGTGGGACAGGACAGTTGATGGATGACATGTAAACAAAGGAAGGTGAATGAATTACAATATTGTTTATGCAAATAGATATAAATATGTGATTTATCAAACATTACAGTAAGTCATTTATGAATCACTCGCAGAATGCTGCAGAGGTATTTTGTTGTTTCTGTTGTTTGGATTCACTCATGAGAAAAGGTATAAGAAATTCTAATTTGTATTTACTTTGCTTCTCCAGATGAATGATTTAGTGCCTTGGAGGAGGAAACATCTTATATACAGTCTTGTACTGCTTATGAGTTTATGTGTGTGCGTAACTATGTTTAAGTCTCCTGTGTGTGTGTGTGTGTGTGTGTGTGTGTGCGTGTGTGTTTGTGTTTGTGAGTGCGTTTGTTGTAAAATCTGCTTGGCTCTATCATGGTTCCATTTGGCAGGGCTTAAAAAGACGCTGGGACATAGAGGAGTTCATCATTAACCATTGGCCTCATGAAAAGTTAATTCATTCAGGGCTTGAGAACAGACACTATTTGCCGTGTTGGAATCATGTGGATGTAAGACATCCTTTAAAATCATCCAGTCACTCTTGCTCAGTTGCTGCTGAACAAAAAAATCATTGTAGTGCTGTTGTTTTTTTTATGTGTGTGCATAAAAGAGAGAGAGTGAGACGGAGAGAGAGAAATTCAGTGTTACAAGTACAGCAGCCGATGCCTTGTACCTCAGCAGGCAATGTTCCTAAAATGCACTGTCCTTCTCACCCTGTTGACTTATCAACAAACTAGCTACTGTTTTCTCTGCTAATGTAAAATGTAGAAAAATAGCAAGCTATGCTGAATGGAAAATCAAATATTTTAATCTGAAGACAATTTTAGATTTGACATCAAAGATGGAAAATTTGTGGATGAAGGTAAAGCCGTTTGCTGATTTTGTAAAATTATTCAATTATCTTCCAATTATGTTAACTTGTCATTAAAGTAAGGTGAAAGAGGCACGGCAAATGAACATCATCAATTCTATAGTGCAGTTTAGGATTACTGTATGTGGGATTAAATTAATTTGAACAAAATAAAGATAAAAAGACTTATATATATAGAATTATATAAATACAGTAGGATGTCATCTGCATATAAAGATATTAAATCATGATAATTATTAACCTTTGATATGCATATCAGGAGAGTGATGGCAAAGGGCAAAACAGAAAACACCAAATGTGGCAGGGTAGCTCTGTCTGCTGTGCTTCCAAACAAATAAAGTGTTACGTTTTGTTGTAAACAACCATCCATTTAACCATCACCATTACTTGTTGTAAACATCATCACAGTTTACAGGCAGACCTTCTACATAGAAAAGATATCTAAACTAATATAGAAATCAACACCTAAAATACAGTGGCTAATAGCAGGCTCAGGTTGTGAACATGAAAATGTCTGTCTGCGGAAAGAGTCTAAGGAGGCTTGGGTTTCTTGCCTTGACAGCTCTTGAGGCTCTGTCACCTTTTTGCTATTATGGATCTTGGAACAGCTAAGAGAGCCTTAGGACCTCAGCAGAGATTTGTCTTACAAGGTGTATGGAGTTCATACATAGAGTTTGGGGGCAGACCTAGAGATTACTTTTTAGTGTAGTCTGTATAATTTTGAAATCAATTCTGAATTTAACCAGTAGCTTGTGGAGGGAGACTAAGATAAGGATGATGAGTAGAATTAGATAAACTGAGCTTTGCTACATTATTGTATAAAATATGTACTGCACAGGTTTTGGCTCAGTCCTTTCAGTTAAGTTGAACAGTGTAACTGTTGCTAATTGTTGCGTGCACTTAATCTTCTAAATTAATCTTATGAAATGAATGCCTGATATCTGTAGGGTAGGAGTAAGTTAAAGGTGACAAGATGGAATTTTTCTGGTGTATTACGATCAGCACCAAGAGGAGAGTTTAACATCTGCAGGCCTGGAGGCAAGGGTTTTTCTAAGTGTCAGGTAATGCCCTAAGGCAACTCATGTGAAATGCACACAGGCTGCATCATTTTCCAGGTATGACAGCAATGAATAAAACATCTATAAATATGATGATTAGGAGGGAAGAATACTTGAGAAGAATACTTTGCTGCCTCTCTGGTCAAGGAAGTTCAGTATTATGGAAAAACAAGGACCTGGAAGAACCAAAGAGAGGTTGATTTTAGTCATGTGATCTCATTCACCTTAAGTATGCTTCTCTAGAAATGCTTGAATTTTCAAGCATGTGGTAGGTGGTGAGCCAGTCAGTCACTAATTTGCTCACAACACCCCAGCAGCATACCGATTAAGCTGCTAGAAAAACCACTTTGCGCTGCACACAAGAGAGCAAAATTTCTGCATGTTGCACATGTTGATTTGAATGCAGAATATGTGTGTGTTTTTTTTCTCTTCATCTTTCATAAAATACAAGAAAATCATATGGTAATCAGTCATGTGAGGGATTCCTAATTATTTCCCTTCTCACGTCCATCAGAGTGGACACAGACTAGAGTGACAAATAATATGAAGCAGGATACTCTTTACACCTGCGGTTGTTGTTATACTTGACCAACATCACCCACTTATCTCTGCCCTGTGGCTAAGTCCCTTCATTGGGTTGGGGGTTTCCTCTTCTGGCTGCATTGCTTCCTTGTGTGTTTAACACCTTAACAGACATGTTTATTTTGCTGTCACTGCACTTTGTTGGTTGTTTGGCCCCTCTCATCCACACCCCCTCCACTGTTGTGGTCCATCAGAGGTTTGGGCTGATCCCCAGAGCCCTACTTTTTATGATAGTGTCATTTGTGACTGTTGAGCCACCACTGGATCTACACGAGGCTCTACTTTCGACTCAAGTTTCAGGTGTATATCCCCAGCTGAGCAACTGGTGCAGTATCAGTGGTGGGTGGGGGGGGGCAGTATACAGTATAGCGCCACACACAGCATTAGGTACCAACGTGCTCTCCACATAAATGAAAGATAAGTTGCTGTATATGCTCTCCTGCCTGTCTACCCAGAACAAGATGGCATTGCAAAACTGTCAACAGATTTAGGATGATTCAATTTTTCTTCATATACTTTCGCTGCAGTAATCACTCACTGCTATATTGCTATGCTTGTCCATGGTGGGTTTGGCTGATTGCTGGGATGAAAGCTGTACATTCCATATTCTTTCTCATATGAGAAAGTGGCACTCCAATCCTCTGATCTTGGCAGTTTAAATTCAGACCATGATGCCTTCCCTCAGACCACAAGGGAAATTAATAAATGATTAAAGTCTAGTGGAGTCAAGGGAAAGAATGGTAAAGAGGGATAATGGTGTATTGCTGAATGATGCTATCTCGGTGCACTCAGGGTTATGTCTCTATCTAGTAGTGTGTGCTTAAAGGAGGCAATGCCTGGAAGCTGGTTTGTTGACAGGTGTCCTAAGTGATAAAATGACACTTTGTGAGGAACCTGATTACTTTAGCAAAGCTCCTTCAAGTCACATTTATACCTCAAAATTATAAGAGAAAAATCAATGTAAATTGTGTATGCACTACCAAAATCTTTTTTATTTCTACTAGTTTATCTATCAGATTTGATAATATGAAACGCAGAATCTACGATTAAACTGTTAATTTGTATGTGGAGAATTAACATATTGTGGTGGCAGAAAGTAATGTTCTGCAAAGTAAAGTGTATGTAAACGCAAATTTATAATAAGCAGCAATAGATATTAAAAACACATGATGTGACAACAATGATATCTTACTAAAAGTAATGCGTTGTGTGTGAAATTATATATGCTCAGAGGAGTACGGCAAGAAAATATCCCTGGCACTTCCTCTAGCTTTTCTCTGAGTGTGTGTTGTGATGAAATGGCTGTTTTGGGTATACTTTTTATTTAGTCATTGTCTGATTGAGACCAGAGTGTGTCACCTGAGGTTCAATAATTGAGTCTACTCTGTGCAGGCAGCAGCTTAAGTACAATGACTCACTCTGTCAAGATTCCTGGAATAAAAGAAAAAAGGAAATTAACAAAGATTTTAGTATGATCACCAATAGCCCAGCTGTTTTGTACATCCTATGCACAGACTGTAACTATTCATGTCACAGTTTATTGGACTGTCAGGACTTGTGAAAGCTAACGTAGCTCGCTATCCCCAGTCTTAGCTTTGGACAAAGCAACCTTTTTATGCACATTATAAAAACTTCAGTGTAGACATTTAACACATCATTTTAAGAATTGATATAACATAATGCAGCTGAAAATCCTCTGAACTGAACCTGGAGCATGCCATGAAAACATAGTGATGGACATGGATGAAAAGTGAAGCAACTTTGCTCAAAACTCAGATCGCTTGCTATCCCATTAGTATTGCATCACTGAAAAAGTAGTGCAGTTTTGTCTACCTGTTTACTAACCTCTCCTGTAATTTCTGTGAGGTACTGCCTTTACCAGTCACTCTCCAGTACAAGCCAAGAAGTCCACAGTCCTCTGCCTGACGATCTAATGCACCCCATGAGCAACTTTGTTGGTCCAGCTTTTGATCTTTGCTCTGCCCACTTGCCTTTGTTTAATGACCACTTGCCTGCCTTTGGACTTTTGGCTGTCTGTCTTTCCCTCTTGGACTTATTTATCTATCCTCACAGCCTACCTGCTGGTGACTGTAAGTATCCCTATAATGACCAAAAACCCCTGTCTGCTGAGTCTGCTTTAGGGTGTAAACCCCTTCTGACATCATTACAGACCTCTCTACGGGACATGCTATTCCAAAGTCTTGGAGGTCAGATACTGGAAGCTCCATTGCGTTTGGTTTTCCACCCAGATTCTGTGTGGTCAAGAATGGTCATCAGTCAGATTCAATTTTTTCATTGCACCTAACTGTTTTATTTGAAAAGCTTCTTATTGATATAAGAACATTTTTGACATAGAAAGTATAAGTGCATATATTTTCATTTTAGTTAGGAAGTTTATTTCAGAACATTTTTTGAAAACATGTTCACTGTGTGTTTTAAGGTTTTAATGAAAAGAGTGGAAGCACAGACAATTATTGTCTCAGCTCTCTCCTCATTTAGTGTTTAGAGGCTGATGGGATCCTTTTATCGTGTGGAAAGGTCTTGAACATGCTTTCATGGGGTTACATTGATCGGCAATGCAATTTATTAGTAAGGCCAATCCATTAGCCACTGTTGCATTGAGGAAAGGCTTGTGGAGCATCAGGATATTATCCAAATCTCAAAATAGAGTCTGATGGCCAAAAGCCAGAGTTTACATTATAATCAGCCTTCCAATAAGGGAAGGCGCATGTGTATATTCTGTCCTTAATGAATCTTTATAATATGAATACACAACTTATGTTACATTAGCGTAAACATTCTTCTCTTAAACAACCTTAAGCAATATTAAACAGACAAAAAAGTTGGTATAGTGATTTGTGTCCAGAAAGTTCCATGTCTGACTGTAAAGGATGGCCTGGGCTTGGTGACTGAGGGAAAATGCAATGTGACATCACGGACAAGCTGTGCCTCACTTCAAAAACAGCAGTGAGTCCTCTGGGGGGGGCTGCGTTTTGATGCAAAGGCCGGCACACTTCACAGCTCGAAAAGCCTTTTATCAGTCACTCGGGCTGCCTTCTAGAACAAGGGGGCATTTTGTGCAGGCTCTCTAAGGCCTGAAACACTCTGGAAGTTAGTGTGAAGTACTCTGCACTAGAAGAGAGTGTGTACAATAGTGCAGATACACTAGAGTCATTCACTAGGTTGCACCACCCGTGAGAACATTTAATTTTGACCTACTTTGAAAACCTTCGTACCATGGGCTGGACAATGCTATTTCTTTCTTCTCTCTATCTTTCTTTTTAAATATACAGTGACTACGGGTTCATTCTTTAATCTAGTGAACAGTTCTGCGTAAGTATCCAATTTCTCTTTCAAATGAATGTGTATTGATTAATAATAACAAGCGTGACAGTATGATGAGGAAAGCAGAGTCATTACTGGGCATCATCAGATGTGATTCTAATGTAATGTGACATCCTGAATGGGCAATATTGTCTTCCTCAATGCATGCCAACCAGGTACAGAAAACTACATACATAGTAGAAACTAAATTAAATGTATTTTATCACGCTGTGTAAGGAACTTCAGTGTGATTATAAAATGATTTTTGACACTTTGTTTGTAGAAAAACCAAGCCAGTCTGCAAAAACTGCTTTTTTTCCCTATATGTTGCTTTATTTTTGCTACGGAGCAAATTTTGTAGCCACAGAATTCCCAAAACTTAAGGTCATCCCTGAGAGGAAAAAAGGGAGTTTTGAGTAATTTTTTAAGAGTTTAATTTTCTATAGTACAGGGGCCAACACTATGAAAATCATGATATCAGATTTGATCTTTTTCTAAGATCCCTAAATAAATGTTGTCACTGGATTGATCTAGCAGAAATACTTCATTCATAAATTTGACGTTTTAGCTACAAGGCCATAAATGAAACATAATGCAGAAAATAGTTATAGCTCACCCGGATGGTGACCTTGCAGAATTTGAATTGGAGAGGATTTTGGCTTTCGGTGACCTGGTAATCTCTTATTCATACAAGATGATTCAACCAGAGCTAAGCCCATCCCTCTTAAGGCCTTTGTAGCTGATGATGAACTTTGGATAACTTCTTCACCTGAAAATCTCTCATTATCATTATGGAGAGAAGATAATTTTGGCATTGATGAGACCCCATGAGTTAATGCTCCACGTATCAGACCGTGCGTGGAGCTGGTACGTCTGTGGATTTGTGTCCTTGTCAGTAAATGTGCATGTATATGTGCATGCAGACCTACAGTATGTGCTGTCAGTTGAAGTTTTTACTATAGGAGATATTTTGGTGCTTCACTGCTTGTGTTATGGCTCATCAGGCCAGTTTCTTTGTAAGTAACATGAGACTCTTGAGCAACTACAATTCAGTGCTCTTTGGCATTCTACAAGTCTCTGAAACCATGTACTGGAAGGATGAAGGCATTCTTCGAAAAGATACTCCCTCATTTGATGTTTTATGTTGGAGAGTGATGTCTGAAATCTCTCAGTATGCAACTGTGAAAGCCAAAGCGTACGATTCACATCATTTTAATCCTCAATAAACCTTTCAGTGACCACTCGCATTCTTGCACTCGCAGCATGGAAGTATTTACATTCATATCTCCACCAATTTATTTAGATCTTCCCTTTACTTTGCCACCTGCTGTTTTAATATCCATTCAAAACTGTTTCATGTCATGCATGACAGTTTGGAAAAAACATATCTCATGAAATCTCCTTGCAATTTGGCATTTTTCAAACAGTGGGTTAGATGCCTCTAAAAGAGGGGTGATTTAATATACAGACAGATTCCCTGCTTGCTCAGAATTCATCAAATATTCAACTCATTAATATGAATTTCAAATTTCAAAATAAAAAAATACCTCATTCCAGTAAACTGCAGGAGGAAAGTAGATCTCTTGCTTATTGGAGAAATACAAAAGCTCCTTTCATTGCTTGCACTGTAGGCACAACATAGTTTTCAAAGGTGAGATATGATGGCACTCTAAAGCGACCAGTAAAAAGTTATAGAGTGATAAAACATTCCTTGGCACTGTAAAACTAAAGAAAATATGATTATCCTTGAAACCTGCATGTGCTGTAGATCTTCTTGTCCTCTGTCTAGCTGTGCTTCCTCTATTATTCTCTCCCACTAGGATGTAATAGTAGGATAAATCAAATGAATGAATGGGGTAGGGGTCTGATATCTGATATCCCCTCCTTTTTAGACAAATATCACAGCTTTTTTTTTTTTAACCTGGCAGCCAGACTGGTTGCAGATGCACCCTGGTCCTCCAGATGCGTCTTATTAGTCAGCGCTATACGACAAGACGTGTTTGATTCATAACTGCTGTAATCTTATTTCACTTGTGCAGTAGAGTCACCATATGTGTCACTATAGCAACACAAACACAAGCAATGCTATAACAATCTCATCCCCAAGCAATAATAATATGCTCTTGGCAAGTTTGTGCTTATCAGAACAATCAATTAAATTAAACGGCTTTCAGTAAATTCAGTTGTCTAAACAGGATCAAATCATTACTTAATCATTACTCTGTGATTGCAGAAGTTAAGTTTGGCATGTGCAGCTAGGTGTATGGGCACGAGGTTAGTATATGTTTGCTTTCTTCTTAGCATGTGTCTTGGTTATTACAAATTAATTCCCAATGCACAAACAACAGGCAGGCATTTATTCAAGCCTGAACTCTGTCGCATGTGCAGCATGCACCTCAGGCTATGAGGCTAAATTAAGAGTTGCTTTTTGTTTGGCACCACAAAAAAGTCACAACCGGAAAGCACATTCTCCTACTGCATTTACCTATAATTCAGTCAGAGACCCTTGACCATTTATAACAGGTGGTTATAAGGTAAGATTTGACAGCAAATGCTCTGCTGTTTAAGGGAGCTCTCAAAGAATCTAGGCAGGAACATTGTCTCTAATAAACATAAATGAACATAAATTTTAGCTAAATAAGCAACACAAAAAATACCACATGAGGAGGAGATTGGTGTGGGGGAAAAAGCTTTGGCAGCAAATGGTATCAGCCAATACAAGTGTGACTTCAGTGATCTGCTTGAAGATTTGCTGGGCTTAATTATGTACAGTGTGTAGTGAGTGTGCAACCCAAGCGGTAGTATCCAAAAAGACACTTTACACAATAGATACAGCTATACTGACCAAACTATGCACAGATATTATATACCACTGTCCTGATACATTCTGACTGCACTGTAATTCACTCAAAAGACACACCAAATGATGTAGGACCAGTGATTGCAACAAAATTAAATTCAGCTAATTTTAACACAAAAGGATCTGTGCTTGAGGGTGCTCTGCAAATCAGTCTAAGTCACATTATACTCCAAGGGGAGCACATTAAGTGGTAGCTTATACAGAACACAGCCCAGTGTACACATATTGGCTTAATCTTGGACATTCAGTATTGTAGGTCATAAGAGAAGAATATGGTGGTGAAGGACAAAATCACCACAACCACAAAATATTGTGTGTTGCAGGTCGAAGCTAAGTGCATAAACATCCACAACATGCTGGCATGATACGTAGGGTGAGGCCGAGTATCAAATGTTATCCCAGGCCATCCAGTCAAACATTGTCTGTGTAAATATGCATTTCTGTTTATATTTTTTTACTTTAGCCCAACTGCTAATGCCACTTACATACATTTATGGTGTTTATTGTTGGCTGTTATTTTTGGCTGCTTTGGTATCATCCAATCAAAAGACAAACATTTTTTTTGATAGAGTTCATTTATTTATTTGAAACCAAACAGAAAGTCTTCCTCACTGGGACAAAAGCAGCTGTCCTTCCTATAAAACATTCAGTCACAGCCACTTGATTTCTCCTGGGTTTCTGTGGGGAATTGTGGAGAAACGGCTTTTGCTTTATAGCCTGACATCTCTAATCGACAGCTCAGTGGATGGATCAGCACAGTCTGCATGCTCTGAAAATTCCTTAGATATGGAAGCCATTCAGCGCTGCTAATGAAGCCATTGATCATTGTCAGCTTAATGACACTTCCTAAATGGGCTGTATACCCACCCAAATTGACGATGTTTTTGGGAGCGCTCTGAGATATTATTTTAAAAAAACCACTGACATGCATACTGTACTGTCATTTTAACTGCACATTAACCGCTATATATCATGGCACTAAAATGCCTGTGAAGGTTTTGCAGTCGATTCAAGTTCACTAAGTAGAAACAAAAAGTTGTGAATGTAACCCTAATGACCAAGGATATAAATCCTGGCCTCATAAAGAAGATCAATTAATTAAATCCTCACTGGAATGAAAAGAAAAGTCCACCAACTCCATCACTTTTGCCAAATTTAGTATTCTCCATTTGAAAACACCCCTGAGTCTGTCTGCAGATCATTAGATTACTATATCAGTGTTAATTCATAAATCTGCACCACAGGCAGGTAAAATTCCTCCTTGGGGCTTTGCCATGTGAGTGTACTTAAATGTGAGGGTAGAGTATGTCTAATTTTAGAAAATAAAAATCACCTCATAACTGTCAATCACAGATACAAATTTAAGTCCATGTTACTAATACATTGTTGGTATTCAAAATACTGTACAGTAAGCCCCATAACAGGAACAAACATTTAGGCAAGACTACATTAACAGCTCATCCTAAAAGATGAAAATTCTGTTACTAGCTTGTTTTCAACTTAGTGTTGTTTGTGCTGTTCTCTCATCAAAAAGATAGATGTTTGTTATCTGTTCATTTCATTTGGAGCTGTTTATATGTCTGTTGAACTGAAAGTGTAAATTGTACAACTGTGGATTGAACTGAAAACCTATCTTGAATTTTTCCAAAAGCATGCTATTAAATGCTACAGACTGTCTGCTTGGGGAAAATGGGTAGAAAACATAAGTTAAATACTTTCCTTAATAAACCAGGAACAAACTTGGACAATAGTTAAGACAGGGAGTCAAATGTCAGCGCAGGCCATTCTCCACACATTCACAAAAGACTGCTTTTTTTCTGTTTACCATTTATGTAAGTTTTATAGTAGTAAAACTTACATAGTTGACAATAGTTGAAAATAGCCAGGTGTGTTCAGTTTCAAGAATTAGTCAAGTACGACTACAAGAATGAAGATAATACATATAATAATACATAAAATTTAATGCACATTTGGAGTGTTTGTTTTGCACCTGAGAGCTCTCACAGAATGGTTCAAAAAGGAAGCCATTCCAGAGCATGATATTAACATGACCAATGCATTAGCATTCAGGGGAAGTAGTTTCTGGGCGATCAGTGTAAGATAATTTGATCTGGATGAGAGATAATATAAAGCCACCACTAGCCTATAGCTACTTGTTATGCCGTTGCATGACATAGTGAGTGATTTAGAGGGAAGGAGTGAAGGAGTAGATGGGTGAATGAATAAAAAAATGATGAGGCTTATGAATCAGTGAATGAGTTGCTCTGAATAAGTGAGAAATAGCAACAGATGGAGAGAAGGTGCGATTGAGTGAGTGACTGAGAGAGCGAAGGAGGGATTGAATGAGTGAGTAAGGGAGACTGGGCTAATAAATGTGTGAGACATAAGTTGAAATTTTGTCCGGCTGACTCATCAGTTGATTTCAACGAATCGCTCAATGGTTCAGTGCATATGTAGATCCCAATCTTTGTGTAAAAACAACATGAAGCATACACATTTCTGTCTCACAGCTCCAGGATGAACAGCTCTCCATTCAGGCTCATTTGCAGTCTGCTCTGGCATTTGGCTAGCTTGAGGGAATCAGACTAATTCTGTCTGAAAATTATTCTGAGGAAACTGAAAGTATTATTGCTCCTAAACAGGGTATAGCTGGGATTTGTGGGTAACAGCAGTGGCCAGCTGTCCAGGCATAGCTGCCAGTATCATTTTGATGCAAATGGATCCACATAAAATGACTGGGACAATAAAAGCTTATGCGGATATAGGTGGCAGGATACTGAAAGCATCACCAGGAGAGATGAGCCTTTATTATTTTTTTTCCAGGGTGTGAATTTATACAGCGCCATTAAATCGTATGTTGAGGGTGAAGGGAAAAAGCAAGGTTTTTGTATTGATTTAAAGTGTGAGAATGGTAGAGAATGTTAAAGGACATTTCCTTCTATGTGGTGTGCTCACTATTGCTTTCCTGCCATCTCTCTTTTGCTCTCATTTCTCCAGCCCTTAATGCACTCTCATTTCACGTTAGCTGCTGCTGCTCAAAATGGCATATTTGGAACATATATCACTTATCTTTGCCATTGGGTGCATGCTATATGTAGCTACCATGCCATGAAAATGCACTTACAGAAATTATATTCCATTTGGGGTAGTTAGCTGGAATTTCTTAAGTATGGCAAATGTGCTGGAAAAACCAATAAGCCTTGACCTTATGTCATGTCTTCTTACATACAATTATCATTATCAGTGTTCTGCTTTAATGTAAACACTGTAAAGCCAAATTTCAAATAGTATAACTTTTGAGCTGATTCCACACAATGACATGAAAACTACACATTGTGAAAACTACAGACTAAACGGTCAGACCGACGGCAAAAGATAACTCAACTTACAGACATTAGCGACTCCTGTGACTAGCTCAACTCTCTCCCACCCAGCTCCATTATGAAACTTCAAATATTAACCCCCCCCCCTCCCCACAGTCTCCTTAGAGACTATAAAGGAAGACAGCGTCAGCTGAACATTCATCATGATCAAAGGGAAACCTATGTATCCTTACAATACCCTGTCTCTGACACACAGCTTCAAGATTCCTTCTGTTCATCTGCACCCAATCCCACACTTTGTCCTGTCTTACAGAGTGCAACCTCAGAGGAGAAGCACACAAGGCAAGGATGGATGTCAAATGCAATTAACCCAAAGAGCATCCAACACTTTCCTTTCGCCTTTTATCTCTCTTCACAGGGAGATTTCTACGAGGCCTCCTCATACAAGCTGTCACCCTCCTATACCCTTCTTCATCCTCAGTTTAAGAGAGATTTGATCACTTCTTGGTTTGGTTAAGACAGACTGAATAGTAATGTGCTGTGTTGTACTGTGTGGCCTTTACAAAATGAAAGGTGGTGTTCTTAGAGATGGCACATTTGACTGTATATGTTACTACTATGTTAGATCGTCAAGTGGCAAACTTGCCCAATTTCTTAGGCTTTTGCCCTTAGGATCCGTGGTAGACATGGCTGTCCATTTATCAGCTGCATCAGTCATTAGTGAGGGATAAGGTAGGAGGGGGAAAAACTTCAGAATAAAGAAAACAGCTGGGGAAACTAAATGAAATTGGGCTACATCTGCCAAGTTAGGATAAGGCTAATGAGGAGCATCTGGCAGGCTGGTTGGCTAGCAAAGGTGGATAGTTTCTAATTAAAGATATTTTTTGAGTATGTTTCAGAATCTGTAATTCTACTTTAACTAATTTCTAATTAATGTATGCTAGCCTGCATTTATGCTGCACGTGATTGGATGGTTGGCAGGAGTGTGTTTTGTTACTATGAGACACCTTAAAGTTTTCGGGGTTGATTTCTTGGCATAACATTTGAATTTGTTGTCACTGTTGCTATTTTTTTGTTTGGAAGAAATGATCAACCGGTGAGCTTAGCAAGTGTTAACAAAACTAAGACCCTGGAAGACCAGAAGTTGGCAGAATATCTGAAATAGTGAAGAAAAACCCAGTAACAATTGTCCAACAGATTATGGTTATGCTCCTAGAGATGGCATAAATCCATAGTAAAGGCTATCTTACTGTCTGCCTGGTTGATTGGTTAGCTAGATGATTAGTTGGATAACTGGTTTCTTTGTTGGATAACCAACAGTTTTGATTCCCAGCTAGCCATCTTATTTGGTGGTTATTGTGCTTGCTAGGGGTGCAGACAGTAATTATGTGTAATGGCTGAATAACTGACTTGACGACTGTCTATTTTGCTGGTTACTGGATTGGGTGACTGCATGGTTTATGGTTGAATCATTAATTATTTCTCTGGCTAATTATTACTTTGCAGTGACCATGGCACTTTGCAGTGATCTGGATTCTGGTGGGAGCCAAGAGGAACAAAGCAGAAAAAATAAAATAAATTGGGTGTGATATCTAATCAAAAGAGGTGATTAATTTTTTTCTCTTTCTTTTTTAATAATGTAATTACTTCCCAGTCAACTTCTGTTCTACCCTGTGCTCTGTTATTTCATACTGGATGCCATCGCTTCTTCTTTTATCCAAAAGGGATATGAAGACTTAGACCTCTGAGACATACACTCCCCTTTGAGATATTATGTAAGTTTAATCATAGACAAAGACTTTCCTGTCGGCACAGTTCATAGACACAGGTTGTACATTTTACTTCGAAGCCAACATTGCTGTTGCTGAATCATGCAAAGATTCCCAATAGTTTCATGAAATATTAAGATGGGAGCTAGTCTAACCTAAATTGAGTAGATTTCTACAGTGTGTAAAGAGAATAAATCACTCTACAGAGGTCAGATTATTGAATGGTATGACATTCAGCATCATGCTTCATGAACTTTTTCAGCTGGCCAATGCATGAGGTTCAACAGAAAATAAGTCAGCATTCAGGAAATTAACTCCATTCAGCTGCTACATAGCAGTCCATTCAGATTCTGTGATGTTAGGGAACTGAACAGGGAATACAAATACATACTAGATATGAATGTTGTAAAAACCTGTCATAATTTTGACAGTTAGTTGTAGTGAATAATGTATGAAATTTATTTACTTGACCTCAAAGCAGTTTAGATACAGTTTTAGATAAACAATAGCACATAAAGCACCACTCCACTATGCCAAACTCAGATGTGTGCTATTATTGTATAAAATTAGTTGCCCTTTCAAAAGAAAATGTCGCAGGCAGGTAATAAATAAACTTATACACTTTCTACTGTTGTATCTTATCTTTTTGAGCCAGAGTATACTGAGAGGAGGAAATGGTGCTGAGGTGAGCTGAGAGAGAGAGAGAGAGAGAGAGGGAAAGGGGACACTGCTGCTACATCATCAGATCAACCAGAACGCCGAAATCTGGAATGAATAGACAGCAGCTGGTAGTGTAGTTATAACACATGCCAAACCGCAGTCCACGACAGAATGTTTTTGCTGCCATGAATGGGACATTTTGGAAACACTATTGGAAGAGCTGGAGCGAGACACTGATGCTGTGGATCAGCCAACTGAATTTCAGCACTCACCTGAAACCCAGTGTGTTTTTAGAATCCCAACTTTGGAATTAAAACATGCACTATAAGAGTAAATTCAATTCCTTCCATAAAAGTAGCGATCACAGCAACTTACAACAGTTGTATTTATTTTGTTTTTTAAATTAAACATGCATGGTTTGACGACACAGAACTAAAATGTTGGGTAAACTGACGAAAAAATACATTTCTGTTGAGATGTGTGCTGACACATAATCTGAAGACTTCCGATATAGTTTCTCTAGAATCATGATCTGGATTTTATCTCCTTGACAGGCCCTCTCTATAGCAACCTTGATTTGCATTGGGGTTCCTTTGATATGTAGTCATTTACAGTAAAATGAATGATCACTACACACATGTAGTACACATGGTACCTCCTCTGGTGTGTTAATGTTGTTTTCTAGATGATAGATTGCATCGAGCCAACAAGCGTTAGTTGAAAAACAGTGAAAATAAAATTGCTGTAACGTGTAGCCAGGAACTGCACACTTCTTGTTCTCTTCCCAAGTACACAGTGAAGTTGACAAAGTTGTGCATTCTACCTAGCTTGTGGGGTGTGCTTTGCTCAGAAACATGGTTTGCTTCATGGAGCATAGGTGGGACATCTTTCCTGCTCACCAATCTAGCTCGGAACTACAGAGAATGAATGTACAGTATATCTCCACCGTGGAAATTAGTCCCAGTTGTTTTACAAGTGAAACCATAATTACCATGAGTTATAAATCTGCAAATGTGGTGTGTTTTTTAAGGCATAGCACTTCATTGTAAGGGTGTATCAAAAATGAACAATTGACTTTGAAAGCTTAGAGAATTCTGCAAAATATTACAAAAGCTAAAAAATGGCTCTATGATTTGGGAAATGACATTTGCATTAATGGAAGTGGATGATAGTTATTTGACTTAAACATGTAAAATCATGGGAATGGTCCTTTTAATAGTTTCAGTGAAGAGCATTGACTATCCCATCTGGCTAAATGTCAGACCTGCCGTTTTTCCAGATTGTGTTTAAGATGGCTCAAAATAAATCCAAAATCGCCATTCTTGCATTTTTTTTATTTAAGTGATGTAAATCTGCTCAAACGCATTTAGAGACTGTAGCTGTCAGGCCTGCTTCTAGACTGCTTTGATTGGGGGCATTAAGAGATTTTGACTGGTTACTAACTGCCAGCCTGCAAGACTTGTTACTAGGCTACTCTAAGTATTATTTAGGACTGTAAGCTATAACATTCACTGTTTTATGTTATCTAAAACTAAAGTCACAGAATTTAATTATACATTAGCCCACCGCGGGGGCGGTGTAATGTATTTTATTTTAAATCCACCTCCACCCTCCCACTGCTGTATCCAGTTTTTATATGGCCAGACCAACCAATCAGATATAAATAAACTTTGATTATTTGAATGTGTCATGTTTATGACTACCTGCTGTACATTTAAATTCACACTAGTTCTGCTCCAGCACTCAGAGTTCTCTGCTCCTTTTAGTGACTTTCAGCAGTTCATATCTGCTTGTTACTTAGCAGTTAACGCTGGCTTCTCTCTCTCTCTCTCCCTCTCTCTCTCTCTCTCTCTCTCTCTCTCTCTCTCTCACCCTCACCCTCTCGCTATCCCTCTCTCTCTCTCTCTTGCTCAGTGTGTCTTGGATCAATAGATGGACTTGTTCATCAAAGTGTGGTGTTGTTGTAACTTAAGTGTAGAGGATTGTGATGTTTATTACATCTTCAGCGAAGTCTGCACACAGTACCCGCGGTTACTCTTTTTTACATTTACATTTTAAATTTAAAGTATTTTATTGTATGGGTTGTCGGTTAAAACATTTACGATGCTGATAATTGGTAAATGCTGAATATCACTACTTCTCAGTTTTTTTTTTTTTTTTATTTTGGGATGTGGGATGATTTGGCGGGGCATTGCCCCCACCTGCCCATGTCAGTGAAGTTAGAAGGAATCCAACTCTCTATCACTGGAAAGCGTCTGGTGATAGTGGAGGCCTTTATTGATTGTTACAGTTAACATGTTCACAACAAAAAATAGAGGCTCTATGTGATTTGAATGACAGACTGTGGGTAATATGCTTCACTAAACCCACATGAAATGTGGTAGACTGAGATATTTGAAGGTATGGAAATGTATCTGTTGCTTGAGTTTGACAAGTGACTGTCTAAAACATTTTTAAAAACGGTTTTAAAAATTCTGGCAGTGTGGATTGTCCTCCAGCCCTCCGTTTACCGCCATGTCATCATGATACAGAGATAAACGATAGGACAGATCTAGTATTGGGTTGTGAGTGACACATTTTTCTCATTTGGCCTTGGTGTAGCATTCTAACAGCCCTGATTCATCTGCTGCTAAGATTATTCAGTATTATTGCAAACCCTTATGCTTGGCTTGACTCATTAGTTGGTGATTCATACTGTACCAAAAAACATAGGGTTGAAATTCAACAGTGCAACTGGAAGGCAAAAAGATTCTGTATATGTATGTCAGCACTTGTTATCCATGTTTTCACAGTATCACTGAATCAACAACTTTATGACGGTCACAACAAAATTCAACTATTATAAGCTTAGAGAAAGGACTAATTGTTGCAGGGCTATTGTGTTGAATAGCATGAGATAAAACAAGCTCCTAATATTACATCCACTTGCTGAAGTTTGGAGCAAGAATTGATTGATAACCAAAGCAAAAGCTGATGAGAACCTTACTACAGTGATACAAAGCTCTGCAGGGTTTGGAAGCACTGCATACTCATACTTCAACCATGCACCCCAGGAGGGGAAGTTAAGTTGCCATGTCTTCCTCTGCCACACAGGGATTCTCAATTCATCTGTCCCCTCAAAGTGGAAATTGGCAGACTGTAGACTTGGTGAGTGTGGAGAAGTCCTCTTTCCTTCCTGGCACATATTGAAAGAAGAAGTGGATGGCCTTAAGAGATTTACCCAGCTGTGTCATAAAAAAAAGCTACTCATGATGGCAAAGGATAAAGTGACAACAAATTCACACAACACAAAGATGAAGCATCTTCTTTCTACAGGTACTTGAAAAACTTTGCATTCAGTCCATCCAAAAGCAGACAGCAGATTCTGTAGTAATATGAGTCTCTTTAAGCCTAGATGAATGTAACACTCGGGGGCTAGGCTGGTCTTATATCATTGCTGCCATCAGAAGCCATTTACTTCATTGTCATTATACTTATTCCTTTTGCAGAACCCTTTGACCACAGTGACGTACAGATGAGGTACAATTTAAGCCAAGACGAGTTTACAGGTAAGATTTCGGATTATGATGAGATTCTCTCATATTGTGTTGAATTAATTTAATTAAACCTAATTATTGCAGGGAAAAAATGATTTACAGCTTACATGATACACTACGGTGTTTCATTAATTTTAAAAAGATGCTAAATCAGAAAACTAGTGACTCTAAACAATCAGAATGAACTGAGTGGTTGATTCGAGTTAATTACTGTATCCATCTACACCTGTTGTATTTGGTATGGGGTCGGTACTGGTGATGGTGTTTTCCGTGTATCATGCTTTGTCAAATTAGCTGCAGTATCCAATCATTAAACATGTTTCTAACAAGGGGCTTTCATCTGTCCGGTAAAAGACTACAATGTAGGAGGATCAGGGGCCAGATGCAGAAATGATGCGTACACAGAAAAACCATGCGTACACCATTTCCCGCACGTAAATTGGTATTTATAAACACAGAATGTGTCACCTCACACATTCCTTTGACCATGCATACACACGATTTTCTGCAGCGATCCAAGTTACAGTGAAGTGGAAATCCAAAAAAAGCCAAGACAATGAAACAAATTTACTGATTATTATCAGTACAAGTTTTACCGTTTACATAGCAATAACAATTTTACATTTCATGAACAGCATTAATTGTGTTTGTGTGCTCAATGTTTCCTTTATCACCGTTTAATAACCTTATTTATGTTGAGGAATTCTGTAAACTGTTTCATACTATTCACAAATCAGAATTTTAGACGCCTGTCTGGTAGCCTAATTAAGATGGCTATAGTTCCAATAACTGAAGTTCAGAATAAAACAGGACTTTACATTTGTTATAATTGTACTAAAGTAAACTGTTGCATGTTTTTGGTGAAACTGATTAAGGGAGTGTCCTCATCCATTTATGGGAGTGGAATGAGGCTTGCGCACATGCGCCCAATATCTCACTGATTGATATTTATAAAGTGGAACCATGTGTACGCATGGCTTTATAATTCTGACGCATATATCTGGTGTTGTGCATACACAGAGTTTTAGTTATGAATCCACACAGAGTTTTATGCATCTGGCCCCTGGTGTATTCTTCCTTCAAGCTCTTCCTTGCTTCTAAACTGATTAAAGGAAATTGGAAACTGCTAAATAATGGCAGGCCAGATAATTCTCAGGTCACACAAGGACAAAGAATATATAATGATCACATGCAAGCATGGACCATAAAATGTAAAATATTACAGTACAGAACAGGATATATGCAAGAGCATGACATTTCCTCTACGCTATGAGAAAATTGAAAGGTTAACAACATACAAGTAGTGACACACATGTGATCATACTGAACACACACAATACGACATAACACCCACAAAATGTTGCAACAGAAAAACACGTGCATTGACCTTTCTGGGATCCTGTCAGTGTCCCATCGTGGTCTTGTCTCAAACAAACAGAGCTTTAATGAGGGTGCCCAGTGAATATACATGAAATGTCATTGACTGGCCAACAGTGTTGGGCAGCATTACAATAATGTGTTTACCTTTTATATCAGCCTGGAGGCTTGGTGTTGTTTTCACCTTGTGAGTCTGTGTGTGTGTGAGAGAGTGTGTATGAGAGAGTGTATATGTCATCATGGCAAAATGTGGTACAAGAGACAACTACTGTAGCTGAACCTATCACAGAGGTGGTTTTGAGTGGTGGTTTTTGTATTTGTCTGTCTATCTGTGGACAGATTTTATCATTGCAATAGCGTCACAACCGTTCAAGAAGCAGTCATGAAACTTTACAGGTGTGTAGCTGAGATCAAAATCAGAGTTTGAAGAGTGTGATCCGACCCATGAGTACTGAATAGTCATGTAATATATAATAATAATTTAGTAATGACTTCTGAGTGCTCATGAGTTGCAAGCTCAACATATTGCCGGACGTTGTGGCTGGTGTGATGCAATCTCATAATTTGTTACTTCAGCGTTTTCGAGAGTCATCTTGTTTGCTGTCGTTCCAGGAGATGGGTGGGAGATCTGATATCAGTTTTGTCGCTGTGCATTTAGTGGACATGTCAACATAGCACAGGAGCTGGAAGTGGTTACTGTCATCACAAAAGGAGTGGTCGTAGCTACATGTTGTGACCTTAGCCATTACCAATCATGAGTAACAGACTGAATTTTTCAATTAGCCCGACACTTCTGACTAATGCTGTGATTGTAGTGGCAAACACAGCTACATAAAAACAGTAAAAACAGCACCTTCATTCACCCATCGACCACTGCATCTAATAATATTCTCTATTACTGCATGTTCTTAGTGTGAGACCACACACTTAAAATTTTCTGACCAGACAGAACCCTTCAGTGATCACCATGTATTTGAACCAGACCATGTTCAGTTATCCTTTGCACTCTTTGGTGGCAGAGGCAGCAGCAGGCTGAGCCGCAGCTGGTCTTCAACGACCTTTTCCCACTGACCCGGTTATGCTGTGGCATGTTGAATATGATCATATGCAATTGGACAGCAGCCCCTTCAGGAGGAGATATCTGGGCTAACCCACAAAGTTGTGGCCCTTTTTAGAGGCAGGGCCCCACACTAACAGTGTCTCCCCTCGATCAAGCCATGTCATCGGTCTAATGATTAATAAATGGGTCATAACACACTGATGTATTTTTTTGCATATAATTTTAGGTGTTACAACTGCATTATATGGTGTTATAAACCATGCAGCCACGCCTGAATTACAAGCCGCTTCTTGAAAATGGAAGTTGGTGATTGGTTAATGGGAAGATTAAGAGCAAATCATTACTTAAAAAACAGACTGTCCAGAAAAGTGTATGAGCATACACTTTGAAAAGAAACCTGTCAAGTCATTGAATAAATTTAATTCAGTCATACACAGTATTAAATATTTATTTGGAGAATTTGATGAAATAAGACACTTGGAAAACAAAATAAAACTGAGTAAAACTGGGATTTATTGTCAGTTTTATTCTGTCAGTAATGTCAGTTTTGGAACTATCAAGAGAGCGTCAGAGGGTTTCTTTCTAACTACTTTAGAAAATTCAGGATTTGTTTCTAATTGTTTATTTTATACAGGCATCTAATTAATTCAGACCTTCTGTAGTGTTGTCCGCACACAGTACACAAGTCTGTTGTTCTTAACACATCCAAATGTTTACTTTTGGATAAATGTTTTTGGGGGGGTTTTTTTAAGACGCTCCTGAGAAAAGCATGGGCACAGACAAAAAACAATAATGTAAATAGTTCCTTAGATTGTCAGATGACAGTAGAATAAACTGCATACTCTCAAAACATGGACTATTACATTACATTTTGCGTTTGAAATCCTGGAAATTATCATCATCATGGCTGCAGCACAATCAGTTGTGTTCTGCAAAGGTGGCGTCAGTGCTCATATGTAACCGAGGACATCTTCACGAAAATATTCTTAAGTATAGTTATAGTTTATGACAAATGTATTTTATTTTATTGTTTTATGAGTTAATATCTCATTATGAAGAAAAACATTTCTTCAAGGATATCTTGTTGTTTAACATCCTTTTCAGATTGAGACAAAGTTATCATGCTTTTAATGTTTCACCTACCATATACTACTATAATACCTTGTTTCATTTCAAACTCTGCAGTTAGGGTTACAGTATGTTATATTGGGTTATAAACATTTCAGTTACTGTCCATAAATGCTTAATGTAACAAGAAACATTTGGTTACTTCAGCAGTTTCCGATCAGAAAATTCTTATGTCCCTACTCACAGACCTTGAATTTCAGATTCTGCCCAAACTCAAATAATAACTATATAATTCTTTCCTGTCCTCCATCCTTGTTCAGTCCAAGAAATAAACCCAAATGCACTCATTGGCAGCATCCTGCTCCAGGCCACTCGTGCCATGAAGTTTGTTCAGCTCCAGCTGCTCGAGCTGGCCAGGGACTGTGACAACATGATCCAGAACGGTCTGGTCACCTACTTTGTGGAGCAGCAAAACAAACTGGAGAAGCGTCTCCATGAGGTAGGTGTTTGTCTGTCAGCATGATTGTAAAATCACACATTGTTAAAAGTTCAGCAAAGAAAATAACATTTTTCACCTGATGGAGCAGAACTGAACTCAACCAGCATTTGAAATCTAACTAACTGCACTATGATATCTATCCAGAACACGGAGGCGTAAGAATAACTGGAATAATAATTATATAATCTTGTCTTTGTCATTTGTAATTTGTTTTACAAAAACCCAAAACCGCAGTAATATGGTCAATTTCAGAAATCAGTTTGCAACTGCCAAGTGAAAAATAGATACAGCTAATAAAGCCAGGTCAAGGTCAGGTCACTGGTTTTGGCCTCGTGGAATTCATTATCTCTAAGAGGTATAGGTAGATTAGTAGTCTTAATTCACTTTCATTTATCATAATTCTAAAAGGGCACAATTTGTTTATTTACCACACTATGAGTTTTCATATATCTGTTGACAATAATACAAAGTTCTTATTTTATGTAACTAAAGGTGTTGCTCAAACTTAATTTAAATATTAGACAGTCCACTGTGAAAACCCTTCAAACCCCATTAGATGAAGTGAAAAGGCAGGGCTGTCAAGCTAGAATCAAGGCTGTATGTACTTTTCTGGGTTATGTTTATTAATTTATTACATACCATATTTTCTGCCTTTCATGTATCTGATTTTGACCCGCGCAGCCTGCAGTCCTCCTGTGAGAAAAGCAGAGATGACTGACTTTGACACAGTCAAGCTGGTTGGCAGTGGCGCCTTTGGGTGAGTCAGACAGACTACTTTCTTTGTGTTCAAACTGACTCTTTGGATAGTGCAGAGAGTCCAGTCAAAGTAGAAAAGAAGATGAAACGAGGATGTGATGTTGTAGAATTTTTTATTTCTTATGTTACTTTTCAAATCATATATTCAGTCATAAAAGCTTGCTCATGTTTCCAATATTTTGTGCAGGGCTGTAAACCACAGGGAGACTGGTAAGGCTTTTGCCATGAAACTGAGCAAGAGCAGCGCTTGACCAAACCGTGTATACATCTCCAACACACTAAGAAGATTGAAACATAACATCCGACACTCTGTCCTGATGGCTCCCTCTGACCTTGTAGGTTGGGATTGTGCCACCCTGCTTCAAGCAAGCATCTTCTGGTGGACATGGCACGCATGTATGTTGTTGTAATTATGGCTTCTAAGATAGGACTGGTTGCTGTTCAGGGGTGGGGCTTATAAACTGTTTTTTTTTTTTTTTAAGCAGAATTCACAGAAATTTCGCTCTTGATATATTTTTTTTCCTACATTTTAGCTTCAGGATTCAGGCTGGTGTTTAATCTAGCATGAGACATTTTTCTGCTTCTTCCCCTTTTAGTCTGTTGATCAGCTCCACAGGACACATTAAGGTGACTGATTTTGGACTGTCAAAGATTGGTCCAGTGAACATGGCAGCCGACCTGAATAAAGGCTGCAATGAGAAAATTGTCAGAGAGATCACAGCCACAGAGCTTAGTCTCTTCTCCATTTATTTAAACTTGTGTTTATCCATTGTTATGTGTTATAGCGCTTGTTAATCATTTCTTTTTTCCTCTCCTCATCCATTACCTCCTACAGATATCAGTTCATCGCCCCCAAATTGTTCCTGAGGCTGTGCTGTGGGATGCCAGTAGACTGGTGGGCTGTAGGCATGATTCTTTATCAGTTCCTGGTGGGCTCATCCCAGGATTAAAAAACATTCTCCTGCTTTATGATTTAACTTGTCCATAAAACGCTGACATGTAGCTTTCATTTCTTCTTTCTTGTAGATATGGGATATTAATCTTTACACTATGTTAATAATGTTTTTCTAAAGGGACTTTACTGCTCCCCTCTGCCAGTCCCCAGCTATTTTTTTTATTTTTTTGAATTACTTTATCACATGACTTTTATCTGCTTCTTTTCCAGATAAGCTCATCTGGCCACAGGGGGAAGATGCAGTGCCAGCTGATGCCCAGGACCTCATCAGCCTTCTCCTGAAAAAGAACTGTGGAAAACGCCTGCGTACAAGTAAGTGGCAGCTTTACAAATGATGGACACATGGATGAATACAGTATGACACATCAACTGCTTGGAGAAAAACCTGTGGAGTAATAGGCCAGTGAATTCCAGGTTGTTTCCACACATACAGCACCTAAGAGCAATGGTTTAATGCCGCCACTGTGACTATGTGCAGGCCAAGATTTGAGATGCATGTACGTCATGACTGTCTACAACTAAAACTACTGTAGGCCTGTGCCTGTAACAGAGAAGCCTGGAAAACGAACTGGGCACAACAGCCCCTGGGGTCCCTGATATCCAGGGTCCCCCAGTGTAAAAAAATACAAACCTTTTTTATTGTTGTTTTGTATTTTACATTTCATATTCTTAAATTAATTTGTGTTTAATTGATTGATCACACAGCAACCCCCGAGGCCAGGTACTATTGCATGTAAAAACAAAACTGTATAAATTGCACAGAGACTGGGAGGAATGGGAGGTTAATGGACCTCAGCAGCTGAGTTTTTGCTCTCTGGGCCCCTTAGTCTGTTAATCTGCCCATGACAACAGATACTGCAGCAGTAGTGCAGAGCTGTTTTGTAAAAGTATTATTGAATGTAATTACTTTAGCCAACCAACAAAATTACAGACTTACACAGTATGTCATTTTAGTGCCAATTATCCAGCAATGAATTGAGGTAGCAGACAGTATAGCACCAGATTGTGACTCTGCATCTCCTAAACAGGGACTTTTCTCGTTGCTTTTTGTCCCATCTGCTCAGCATTCTCCCTTTTTATTAAAGTACTACCGGGGGTCTTGGTTAGGGGTGCACTACATGTAACTGGAATGAGAGTAGCTTAATACACCTTAATGAAAAGGTTGTCCATAGAGACATTAGGTCCTGATAACTGCTGAGAGCTCCAGAGACCCTTGAATGAAAGTTCACATTTAGTGAGTGTTTTTATAACAAAGGAAGATATTAGTGGGTCCAGGGAGGCAATGTGGAGAGACCGGGTCAAGTACAAAATAAATGTGTGATTGTCGTTCTTCTTATCCAAGAGGAACCCGTGAGGTGAAGACACATCCATTCTTCCGGGATCTGGACTAGCGCAACCTCTAGAGTCTGGATCCTCTATTTGTCGCTCAGCTGGAGAATGAAGACACCAGCTACTTTGGAAGTAGGTGCCAACAAAGACACATGACAAAGACTAATTTCTGATAGAATCACAGGACACTTTCTACTTTGATAATGTTGTTCTTAATTTAAATAGTTTCACATTCAGCGCATAACAAGTGACAATGATCAGTCTAATGAAGGGTGAGTGTATGTCACTGGTGGATGGATGATGATATCACAATTGGGAAAAAGAGCACTCACAGCAGCTACAGTAGATGAAGCAAGAAAATGAAGCACAAAACAATAAAACAGTGTAAAAATCACTGCAACCACCAGCAACTCCAGCAAACTCTCCCTCAGTAAATACCCACCTGCCTGACTGAAACCTACCTCAGCTGTGAACCATTGATGTTTTGTGTCTGTAAAGATGTAAAAACTAATACTGTGCCTGAAATCCATCTTTGAGCACACAAGCTGTGCTAAATTAACCAGATCTAACACCTACAGTTAGGCTACCACCTGTGTACATCATCTTTACTTACATTCATTTTTTTTTTTACATTTTCATACATTACACATTTTTACAAACCTATGACTCAAGCATTTGGTCTTGCTTTGACATACTGAAAACTGGTGCCACTCAGCTTGGGGTATCATGTCCATGGATTTTGTGTAATTTCAAAAATGTGAAGAGGAGTACTGTGAATATGCACCTCTCTTGAATTCAAGGCTTGGGGCTTCTCAATCATCACATTCTTTAGACTTCATGAAGAGCTTGCCAGTACTCAGGTGGTAAAGATGGATGGTGCCCACCTATACCACATCTAGAGAGAGAGGGACAGAAAGACTAGTGTTTAGAAACATTATTTAGACCAAAAAATTATGCTACATGTTGATTGAAGAACCCACCAATGTCTGGATTTTTTGCCAACTCATTATAGCTTCCATATGAGGTGGTATAAGGTGTAACGGGCGTGGCAACCTAACAAGGTGTAACAGAAACTTGTTTGGAAGTGCGCAGTCATTAAGGGCTGAACTCTCTGTCAGCTGGAGGCAGAAGTTGTTTATTAGGGCAGACATCACCTCACAAGAATAATATATCTAGATCAGTGTGGCCTTACACACATTCAGTACAACCACAGTCTGATGTACTTGTGAGTGAATGATTTGCTCAAGGGCACCTCAATGGTGGTAATGAGGGAGGGATAAACTGATTATTATGATGTACTTGTCAAAGTGGGAGCAGTTGTTGACACCTCTATGTCCTACATAGTTATATGGCTATGTTATTTTATATACTGTATGTTTGTGTATTTAGGTGTTTAGTTTAGTAATTTCCAATATTTGTTCGGCCATGCCATGTACTATGGCTTGATAGACAAATGAAAGCAGAACTTCCTTTGTGAAATGCACTCTATCCAGGGTATACAATGTTTAGATAGATGTGTACATTAACTGAAAAAACTAAGGCAAAAGTTACCTCATGGTCCTTGGTAGTCAGAGTTGTGACTAATTGTACCTCCACTGCATATTCCCCAGCACGCTGCCATTGCAATCTGCTGTTGATTTTAAACATAACCTTCAGTTAGCTCTCTGATACTGCAGTTCACTTCTGATTGACAGCTTCAAGGTTCAAACCAGATTTTAAGCAACAATATAACAGCAAACAGGTATTTTCTGTTTCTATTTCCATAGTGGAGTAATGGCATCCTGAGCAGAGTAGGAATGTGTTGTCATCTGAGTTTCTCTGTCCTGTTTTGGTATCTGGTCTGGCAGTGCATGCATGTTAGTGCATGTACGTGTGCATGTTAGCGCATATGAGTCCCTCAACATTGGCCCTCCTTACATTTATAAACACACAGGGACCTCCCACCCATCTAAAAAGGCTTGTCTAAAAAGGCTTCTGACAAAGAAGGAGATAAGACCAGAGCACAGGCAGAATGGCCATGGGGAGGGCCGGCTCAAATTCAGGTCAGACGGTGGAACATCAAAACATCCATAAAGTTTTTACTGGCTCCATCAGTGTCATTCGTGTGGCCGGTCCCAGCGGATAAGTCAAAGGCTGTAATTCTTTCCCAGTCTGACCGTGGAGCCAATACTGGTCTGGATTTACTGTGATGGAAAACCCTACAAGTGGCTAAAGGGCTCCAGCTTGACTCAGAACTGACTTTTGTTCTACTCAGTGTATAAGTAACTTGATGGATACATAATGTTACATGTCTCATTTGATTAGTGACCAGCTACAGCTCTTTTTTGTTTTTTCCTTATAATTATTAATTGTTTGACAGCATTCCCAGGTAAAACATAAATCATTCTTACAGGATGAAGAGACTTGTGCAACATAATGTTTCGTATAGGAGAGATAACTTGGATTTGATGTGGATAATATTTTTATGTAACATTTAACACTGGGTTAATACTTTCTGCTCCTCTCTCAGTGTGCAGCAGATTAGCTTAAAGAATGCAAGAAGGAAACAGGCATTCTCATCTTTGGTGAACTTATCTTCTATGACAAGGCCATTTAATGTTTTGCCCTTTGGGCAAATTTGTAGTCTACAATTCTTTTTTAGCTCTCCAGATGGCTTGGGTGTCATTATCTTTTCTCCTCTGTCATTTTAATCCTCTGGGATTGTGACGTTAACAAACTGGTGAACAGAAAGAAATATAAAGACATTTCAAGAAGTATCAAAAATGCTTTGACTCCAGAAGGCCTTGGTAATATTACACTTACAGTAACTCCTGAAGTGTTAGCAATAGTTTTGCTGGGGCTCTTGACATAGTCACCCCATCACTAGCTCTCTATGACAATTCTCAGACATTTGGATAATAGGAAAATTAGAAGCACTTAGCCAAAGGCAACTATACTTGCTGTTTTAGTCTTGTTTTGTCACTCAGCCAAAAAGGCTTCACAAGAACTGTTGATTAGTAGGAAGTCTAAGGCATTTAAACCTTTGTGGGTTCACATCTACATGACATCACTTGGCAGTCACATGGATTAGGGTATGTATTGGTGTGAAACATCAGTATACATTTCTGTTCTTGTGCTAATGATGTTGGGACATATGCTTGTACAATAGTTGGCACATTCTTATCACAGTGGCATAGAGGTATAATAACCTTGTGTTCCAGTGGGTGGTGAGAGTCAGATACTGAGCAGCGTGACTCCAGAACAACAGACAGATGAGATGAGCAGAGCAGACACAGAAACATACTCCACATTGTGTCTGATGATCTTCAATAAACACTGCATCCCTGTGTTTTTCACAGAGTAATACAGGGAGGCAGAATCTTGTCTGTCCTAAAAGCATACATCCAAACATACCCACATATGCTACAAATAATGATGTTATTTGTTGCATATGTGGGTAGTCCAATGCAACAAAGAATGCATAGATTTATACGCTAGGGTGATGAAACAACTACTGGACAAGCACGTGGCCCAACAAAGAAGAAATCTAAAATAGAAAAATCAGATACCACTTTACCCACAGCCGTGGGACTTCCAAATAATATTCTATAGATGCAGAATAAAGCTTCCATTCTCCTTGTCACTTTAATTTACAAACTCTTTTGTAGTTTCACAAAAATACTTGCATAGCAATGCTGTACATAAATTAAAGACGAAAAAAACAAAAACCAAAAGGCCAGTTTAGCTCAAAATAAAGCTAATGAGCTAACTTCTAGCACCAAGTGAGTTGGCTCTCCAGTCCAGTTTTAGACCTCAGGTCACAGCGCACAACCACTGAAAGCAAACAGAGTAGGCCTCTTCACCTTCCTGAGTTTCCAGAGACTTCTGGTTCATAATTTTTGGCTAGGCTGACGGAGCTGGTGGAAAATGTCAATTCCTCCACCTCCAGATGTCTCCTTTGACCCTGTTCTACAGGCTGCAGCAAATAATCAGGTCCAGCAATAAAAGGGTACCACAGTGAGACGGGACAAATTATTTGGCAGAGCAAAAAATATTTTACTGGACCTTTGATGCACACATTATGGACTAAAACATTTCACTGAATAAAAACAGATGCAGTGTATTCTTGCCTTCATGTGAGCTGATTATGGGCGTATTAGACCACTGCATTTTCTGAGCCATTTCTGAGTGGGCTCCAACAGCAGTGCATTTTAGCCTTTAAAATGCAGTGAATTGGTCTCCAGTTAGTTTCCCCTCTGCCAATTTTTCATGCAAAAGCAATAAACAGCCAGGGAGCAGGAATTCAGTTCTATACACGCGCCAACTTCACAAACAAACCCCCACTGTCTTCAAAACGAAAGATATTAAGAGCTAGCTACTTGGAACTGAGCTTTGACAGAGTTGCTGTGTTCAAGCTTGTGATCTTATATTTGCTTCAGTGATTAGATTTGACAACTCATGCTTTGAGGATTCTAATGTGTTTCCTTAATCATGTCGTAAATATAAGCATGCTGCATTACTGCAGACAGTCAGTAACATTGGGTTATTCAGTGGCTTAATTATTGCTGTGGTTATTTCAGGTTAAACAGATGAATAATTCTGCTGCACTCAACTCTTCAATCTGTAGGGGCCAAGATAAATTACAGTAGAGTCATGTGAAGATATGCTAAAAGTTTTTATATTGTCAGAGAAGCTAATACTCCAGAATGCTATCAGCATTATCTGGAAGATGTGCTGTTCACTTTTTAGTATTTCACAAATGTAGAATGGTGAAGACGTAGGGAAGCAAAAGAGGAAGCGCCATGTGAAGCACTTTTCATTATTTTGTAGATTAGTCCAAACATGAATCGCTAGATGTTCATTGCAGCACCACACACAACATCAACATCAGTTATTTAGTATAAGTCATGAATTCTTTTCCAGGAAAACAAAGCAGTGTCAATCAATGGAGAGGGCTGAGTTGCTGGCAGAGTCTTTCAAACATTGATTAAAAGAAGTCCAGCATATGTTGTACCATTAGCGAAAGAGCACAGAGGTTTAAATAAATCATGGAACAGTACATATTTTTTTTAGACATGCTAAGGTGGAGCTTTATGGATGGCAATATCAGTAAGTCAGTCCACACCTTGGTTTAGAGTAAAATATCTCAGAAAATATTGAATGGATTGCCAAGATTTTTTTCTCTACATTCATTGTCCCTTCGACTTTGGGACACCTCTGACTTTTAATTAGCGTCACCATGCTTCACTTCTTTAGTCATGAGTGAAATGTTTTATCTCAAGAACTTTTTGGATTTTCATGAAATTTGTTACAAATATTTGACATTGGGTGAGAGGCAGGTTAGACCCTGGACAGATTGCAAGTCTATCACAGGACCAACATATAGAGACAAACTACTCATGCTCACATTCAATTTGAGGTGCCATTTAACCTACGTCTTCGGACTGTAGGAGGAGGCTGGAGTATCCAGAGGAAAACTGCGGAGGCACAGGGACTCCACACAGAAAGGCTGTTGATGGCCAGCAGGCAGGCATGCTCTGCAACAATGCACTCGGTAGAGCGGATACTTCCGCCAAGGCCAGTCAGTCCTGCACATGTCCATGAGATCCAGATTATTATCTGGATCTGCACCATTAATATCTGACTTTGTACATCAAAACCCAAACATCTTTTCCTGAGAAATTGACAAAAATGTTGAGGTGTTGGGGAGGTGAAAAAAATTTCTGGACCCAACCCTTTAACTGGATCCACACCAAAATTTAATGGGTTCTTCCCTGGATCACGTCCCATTCCTCCACCAAGTTTGGTGCAGTACTTTTTGTGTAATCCTGCTGACAAACAAATAAACACATAACCTCCTTGGTGGAGGTAGTGAAGACAAATTGAATATTTACAGTGGAAAGTCTGTGCTTACAACCACCTGTAGGCTTTATTCTTTGGAATTTGTACTTTACCTTCACCTACTTCTACTTTACCTGTTCTACACATAATTCCCACACACATACTTCAAACCTTCTTCACTCTGTGATAATTGTTTCCCAAGTATGATATCTTCAAAGACCTATTTGAAGATGTGTATATTTAGTGCTCGAAATGGAGATGCAAAACAATTACATATTCATCATATCAATCTCATATAGCAGGCAAATAGTTCTAGCATTCTTGTCAAGAATCCTCATGCAATTTATTGCCCATTTTGCCTGTGAGAAACATGGCAGCACAGGCACAAACAGGAAGAGTGCAATATCTATGTGATGCTTTTTTCCAGCCATGGTCAAAATTGCTCAGTAGGAAGAGACATAGTCATTGTTACCCTGTGCAATGTTCTCTACTTGATGCTTTGGCCTGCCCCCTAGGCTGCCAAGAGTTGTATTTTGTTTCATTTTCTGACTTTTAGTCTCCTTTTATTATTATTATTTTGTTTGCAAGAGTGCAAAGCAGCATTGGCAGTTACACATTTTTCAGTGTTCCTGCAATTTTTTCTAGCACTACCTGCACATTAATGTCTTTTGAGGCTCTGGAGGGAGGCTGTAAAAAAATCTGATGTGATCAAAATTATTGTGGCATGAAGACAAGAATTTAACAAAAAGTCTGACTTATAAAAGGAGTTTGAAATATATAGGCGTTTGTAAGGCAGAGATGCTCTAATGTGTTTTGTAATGCAAAGTGTTGGATTCAGAGTTATTTGGATCTTGACCCATCCATTGATTTTGACCTTTTTAAACCTTTCGACAAAAAGTTCTTCAAGTTCTACAAGTGCAATACTAAATTGCTGAACTACCCATAGCAGGTATTTTTCCACATGAATAACAAACTAGCAATTGTTATACTTTAATAATATAAAGGCATCGTTAGACAATTCAGGCACCTTTTTACTTTTCTCTCTCACAGTTTCACAAAGTGACCTTCAGTTTCGCTGAGTAAAATACTTGATCAGAATGTGGAATGGGAGTGGGGTTAAATGTCACTCTCATGACGTTGGTCCTCCACAGGGCTCTTGACCTAGTCTGACAAATACCAAAGTTATTTCCATTGTCTTTCACAGTTTGTCCTTTCCTCATCATCTTTGTTCTCGACACTGACTTTCCATTTTATATCTTTGTTTAAATATTGTTAATCTTATTGATTCATGCTTGCATCTTTTCTTTCTTTTTAGTCCCATTAACACAAGGTAATGCATTCTGACTGACACGCTATGAGTTTGAGGGGATATTATCAAACTATATTTTGGACATGCATAAGAAAATCACACAGGGAGTGGCTCACCCATGGACCCAGGATGTGGTGGTATTGTTGTTTACGGAAAGCAGCCTTACATCTCTGCAAAACATGGGACTTTCTCTCAATGAGGAATAACTTTGTCTTTTTGTTTTTAAAGCCTCCACACAACTGGGCATGTCTCACAGCTGATGTGAGCTGATTAACTCTGAGATGCTGGATCAATTTTGCCCCCCACTGACACATTTGAAAGATATTCATGTCCTGTACTTCCTTTGCAATTTATCAGCCACATCCAGGCCTCAAAATGTAAAATAAATAATGTTTCTTAATTGTACATTTAGCCAAAACTCCTGAATTTTGTTTGCTTAGTTCAGTTTAAAATCCAACATTCTATCCTATAATCACAGTCAATACAGGGTCTTCAGGGGTAATTTGGTGTTCTAGTGGTCTGAATGACTTTGAGATGAAAGTAGAAGCAAGGGCAGAATCCCAGAGTGAACCCTGGATATTTATCACTACATCTGGCCATGAGGAGAGCTAAGGTTAATAACGTTCCAGTTATTAGAGCCTCAATTACTATGTGAAAGGATCCACCCCTGGCAAGGCAGAATGATCATAATATGATCACTGAATTGTCTAATTTGATATATTATATTTGTTTATCTTGTCTAGTGTGAGAGAAAGTGGTTGGACAGGAGAACAAAAGCATTTCCTGAAGCAAAAATATTATGATAGAATTTAGAACCCATTTTCATAGATACTGGATGTCAGGCATTGTATGGTAGTTTATCTATAGTGTCTTGACCTTTTGCAGTTTACACATAAACTGCCACATAAACTGTGTTTCTGGTGCAATGTGACCTTGGTACAATGATAGTATATATATTATGACAGTGTCCTGGTGCTGCGGATTTGGTGTTCGTGAGTTCAGCCATGAGGATATGCATGTAGCACCAGATCCAGGAAGACCATGACAACGGTGATACATCATGCGCTAACAACCAGGACAGAGAAGATGTCTCTGCCACAAGCTGGTCTTAACAATGATCTATCTCCTCTTCTACTTTTGACAAGAGTCATGATCAAGGAGTAAGGTCTATATGAAGCCCCCAGGGACAGGTTGCCCCTGGAAGAGCAAGGGAGGTGGGGGACTGAAGCAAGGTATTCTTTAGTGAGCTGTAATAAGACTGATGTAGTGGTTTCCAAATTGGTTCAATATTTCTGTTTTATTATAATGGTGTCCTCAGTGTCACCCACCAAATAAAGTATACTATAAATACTATTTGTGTGTCTCAAAAACCTGGAGAAAACACTGAGTGCTTAGTGCAGAAATGTCAGCTTTACTTGAAATATATATCAGTAATGTGTATCACTCAATCCCTTAAAGTTTCCCTCCGGACACATTTAAAAGTAGGTAAAAAAAATACTCTGCTATAGTTGATATTTTGTTTAAAATGTTTCCCACATAAAAAGTACAAAAGAAAAAAAAAAAAACTCTAAAAAGGGTCTGGAAGCACATCTACATTTACTTCCTCATTGAGAAATTCTGGATCGGGGCCTTGTGCCCCGCCCACCACCACTGCTTGCGCTAGGCTAACCAGTAAAAGAGTAGTGTGTATAATGGTGGTTAGCGTTAGAGGACACATCAGTGAAACTCAGCCACATGTTTGAGCCTCAGTCAGACCCAGACTCAGATGAGGAGTCTGTTGTGCACCAAAATTAGTGACTCGTAGATGTATCAGAACGTTAAGCATAGTTAGCATCTTTTGCTTATGTTGTCTGCTGCTTGTAACTGACAGTGGCTGACACAGCGATAGTGGCTGTGCTAATGCAAACTCTCTCTCTCTCTACTGACAGGGTTTCAGGTTTCTTTTACCCCCCACAAGCTGATGGAATTGGCTCTTTAGGTTTGCGACATATGAATCCCTGGCTGTCTGAATCCATTTTTTGAAACTGCAGTTCCAAGGTGAAAATACTCAGCTATGTACATGATACATGTCTTGTATCATATAAAAACCACCATATGGACAGCAAGGTGAATAATGACTTTATCTGTAGTTTGAATGTAAAAGGTATCTAAAAGATATATCAATGATTTGAATATAATATATATATATATATATATAATGCTATAGCTCATAAATGACTTATTGTACATATTAAAAAGATGAATTTGCAAATAAGAGCAGGCAACATAAATGTTCTGTTGGGTTACCTCAGTAATAATATCCAGAAAGTAAGCTGTGCCTCACAATGAATGTGAATATAACGGCAAATAATACTGAGCTATTATGTTCTTTACCAGCATGTTAGAGAAGCCAGCTTAGCAGAAGTCACTATTTTCTTCAGTGAATATTTTATGCATGATGCAAAAAAATATGAGGATAATATCGGTTGATTTGGATGTCTCAGCAGCACATAGTGGAGGAGGGCTTCCCTGTAAATCGGCCCCTCTGCACCCGGAGCTAAAATAATGCAAACCTTTTTAGAAGTCCTGCTTGAGGGCAGCATGTTAATAACGGGTTGTTTGATGCCACACTAAACTAAAGTCAAGTAACTGAGTGACTATATATACACTTGTTGTTTGTTTAAACAAAAGGAAGCATGCCAAAACATACCTCCTCCTGCTATCATCAGACAGTGGCAATCATGTTTTTTCGTCATGCGCATCATGTCCATGCCACAAATCTGTATATAGTAGAAAAGCAGGAAGAAATAAGCATTAAGGCTGCCAATTTCACATTGTATTTGAAAGTTGTTTGCCTTCACCCCTGTTGTCGTGTCAGTCGTGCATAAAAATTGTAGTTAGCAGAGACAAGGTTGTTGAAACCATTTTACAGCATATAGGTCTTTAAAATGAGGTGTTCTTTTTGACAAATCAAGTCACTTGAACCATTTAAATTGCACAGATAACCTTTACTGTAACTAAAGACTGCTTAGAGAGCCTTTTCTTTTACTTCTGGATTATAGACCTGCTGAAATGACAAATAGGTTTGAAAGAGAAAAAGTGTTTAAAACCAGAATAACAAAACGTACTTATGTACTTTATCATCTTAAGCCCTTCATAACCCGGTGTTCAGGCTAGAGATATCTGAAAGTGATGTCAATTTTGCCAGCAGTCAGTGCTGACGTGGTGGTAATAACAGGAATTTTCAAGAATTTCTGTCCAGTGAACGATAATAGTGGTACTGTGGGAGATAATAGTGATTTTCTTCCCTACATGCTGATACAATAGTCCTTATTGGATCTTTTTTTTTCTTCGGGGGTTGGTGCCACTGGTGGTTTTCCTAATTGACCCCTCCACTCTGCCAGACTCTGCCATCAATAACATCTACCCATTGCTCCCCCCATCCTCCTCATCTACTCATCTGACCCCTTTAACAGTCAGGCAGTGATAAGAGTTGCCTGTCATCCCCCTCTCCTCAAGATTGACAGGCTGACACACCATCTCTGAGGTCAGTCAGGCTAATTGGTTTGTGCACATCTTAGATGGACCATTAGGCCTCACAACTACTAAGCTAAAAACATTCCTCTCTCACCCGACGCCCCCCCCTCCTCCCCCGGACCGCCCTCTTTGAGGGTGGTTGATGGAGGCAGTAATAGTGGTCCAGGGGGAGATAATAATGTCCAGTGCAATCTGTGGCTCTCATATGTTGTAAGCTAAAATGACTGGCTGTTCAATCTTTGGCTCTTTTTCTTTTTCATTTCCTGGTTTTACAGGGAATGTAGTGTTGTGGACTGGGGGCTGTGTGAGTGTGAATGAAAGTAAAGCTGGATTTAGACTTGCCCATTTTAGATTGTTACATTGTACATTGCATCTTTGAGTTATCGTACAGTATAGGATTTCACCCGCTGATATCACTACCACAACAGGGATGTATCTATATCATGCAGTGAACATATTGGCCACAGTAGTTACATCCAGCTCAGCTATATTTGGCCTCGGCTTGTGATTTAAAAAGGAAACTACTGCTGTGCAGACTTTACGTTCTTTGATTCACTGTGATTGAGTGCTGTGACTGCACCTGACAGAAGGTTTGCAGTAGTGGATGTTGTTCTCACTACCAACAATCAATCAGCACTGGAAAATTAGAGGAGGAAACACAAGTAGCTCATGCTGACAAACCACAGTTTCCTGCGGTCTCCACGAGGTATCCCCATACCCATCTTAGCCCTACCTGTAGTTTGAGTTTTGAGAAGGTGCACATCAGCTACAACTTAATGAGAAATTCTTGTTTCATACAACCTTGGTCTCATTTTTGTAGTTTTAGCCATCAGTGCTGTCAGTAAAAAAAAAAAAAATTGTATTCAGTGTCTGAGATCTGGGAGCTAAAAAGAAGTGTAATGAGACAGCAAGCACAAGCAAACAAAAGTAGCTGAATGGTGAAGTGATTTGAAAGAAAGTATCGCAGGCTACAGAGGCAGAAGCAGGAGTGAGATCACTGACAGACACATCATACCAGATGAATTCAACGAATTCTACACCCGCTTTGAGGTCCACAACCCCAAGCCACTGGGGAGAGAGTTGGCTAGTGGGAGCACAGTGAACCCACCATTCACAATCACATCTCCAGATGTAGCAAAGACCCTGAGGAGTATAAACCCCTTGAAGGAAGCCAGCCCAGACGAGCACTCGATGCTAGCTGTGTGGACATATTCAACTTGATCTCAATCCATGCTGTAAAACAACCATCATTAAACCACTGCCAAAAAAGGATAAAGTAACCTGCATTGTCTACTATAGTGATGAATTACTTTGAGAGAATCAGACATCAGTTTGTATACAAACCAAATAGTTCTACAGAGGACGCACAGCAATACACACTGCTGTTCAATGACAAAAGTACAGATACCAGCTCATCAACAAGCTCTCGACCACTGGTGTGCCACCCATCCTCTGTAATTGGACATTGAACTTGCTAACAAAAATGGGAACCACGAGAGAATAACTGTGAACACAGGAATTCCACAGGGCTGCGTGTTCAGAACAACATAAGTATCATCAAATTTGCTGATGATTCGACAGTCAGGGGGTGACGAGTCAGCATGCAGGAGTGGTGAAGTGGTGCGAGGGCAACAATCTCTCCCTAAATGTCAATAAAACAGGAGGAGTGAGTGTCACCCACCACTGCACATTGAGACTGAGGTGAAGAGAGTGATTACATTCTCATCTCTACTCTCAGGATATCAGACGGATTCACGACATCACATAACTGGCGAGGAAATCCCAACAGCATCTGTATTTCCTGAGGAGGCTGAGAAAATTTGGCATGCCAAGCTTCTACAGATGTACAATCAAGAGCATCCTCACCAGCTCCGTCCCACTCTGGTTTGGCAGTTGCCCAGCACAGGATAAGCCTCTACAGTGGGCGGTGAGAGCAGCCCAAACCATCACTGGAACATCAGGAAGGGGCCATAACATCATAAAGGACAGCAGTCACCCACAACGTAACTTATTCACACTCCCAATGTCAAGAAGGTGCTACAGGAGCACAACAGCAAGGACAACAAGACTGAAGAACAGCTTTTACCTAGAGGCCATCAGCCTTGTGAATGACACTCACCCACTGCCCCTTCCTCTAACACTGCAGACTGCTATCTGACTTTGAGAGGTGCATTGATTGACCCGACCCTGGCCACACACGCACACTCACACATAAGCAACACATGGACAAGGAATCACTCGTGACAACCTACCTCTGCGGACTTTGCACAGACTCTTTACAAACACACCAATTTCCTAGTTCAACTTTGACCTCCCATATTTATATTAATTGTATGTGCACACAGTTTCTCAGGGTAATGAGGCACAATTAACAATATTTTGGATGCACTCACTTTTTATCTTAATCTTGTTTCTAAGATATTTTATTGGTTTATTATCAGCCTGCTTGTTGCTTCCCCTGTGGGACATTGTTGTAAGGATGTTGCCACATTCTTAGATCTCAGCAGTTACTTTGTTGAGAACAAAATTGACAGAAACAATGGCCAAAACTACAAAAAGAAGACACAAGTTGAAATGATCCCAGTGGTTTTAGGCTGAAAAGAAACAATGGACTTCATTGGGAGTAAGCAAGTGAGACACATGCATACAAAACACAAAGCCTACTGCTCACGCATTCCCTCTGGCAAACACAGCTACAACAGTGATGGTTATTATCTTTGACAGGCTGCCACTGGCCAATGGTGCCCTATCATTGGCTGTTTGAGCTGTGCCTGGTGGCCAAAAAGAAACACTTCTCTCTGTGTGGCATAGGCTGAAGAGTGAATGCTACTTCAACCCAATCTGTTGCCTTACACAGCGGATAAATAGAGCAGGACAGATTCTGTTGCTGCCTTTACATTCAACTCGTACAACAGTGAGTCAGCTACCTGATTAAACTAATAAGTCAACAATGTATCCTAGATGTAACGGTTAGATGTGTCAAATCCTGGCGCCTGCGTCAAAGCTGTAGCACTTGCACGAACTGAAGTTAATAGTTTTACAGGGGTATGCCACTAGTGTGCCTGTGTATATCCAGCTCACCCTTGGTTCCACATCAAAGACTAATAATACTGCACTCCACCGCCCGCACCTTACTCCACCCCCACCCACCCACCCACCCCCCTGGTCATCAACCTCAGCCCGTCAGGGAGCTGCAGCCTGTAATTGGGAGTGGAGCCTGAGAGGCCATGTAGTTGACGGCTCAGCAGAGACTGCAACAGTCAATTACCAGAGCTGACAGTGCCGTAGAGAGAAAGGTACACCAGAGACACTGTGGCGATCTGTCTGAGCAGGATAAAAGAGGCAGAGGGTGTGTGCTGGTGTGAAATCAACATGCTACATTTCTCAACTCACAGTAACGGTGACAGCTGCGGTAATCTTCTTGCTTATGTGCAGGGGTTAGACACAAAGGGAGAGCGAGTAACATATGGCCACCTCTGTCAGTGAATCCAATTAGCTCATACTGTTGACTAACATACTGATGTCAAATTGCTCATTCTTGTTTTGCAAATGTGTTTTTCCCTTATTACATGGCAGTTTTTCAGTGTTTTGAAGCAGACAACAGGTAAATATTTCATTGAATTAAAAGCTGGGGCTCAGTGCTGGTGCTCCCTTGGCTTCAAAATGGATTAGTATGTCAATGATTTAACAGTGGCAACATTTTAATCAAAGATGATCCCAGGAACCCCTGGTTCATTTTGCTCCCATCACAGCTGACAGAATTTGATTCATGAGGTCTTCATTCTCTATGCACTCAGGCAGGAATGTGAATGTGAAACTTGAGTCTTGCTGGTCACTCTGACATTTTCTCCTCCCTCTAGATTTTGCTTCTTTTATGACACCACGTCTCAATTTATCTGCAAGTATTCATCAAGGTATCTTTGTCATTTTCTCTTCACAAGCTTTTCCTCATAACCAAACACTCTGCTGAACTGCATATGTGTGCACACTATATACATTACCTTTGAATTAATTGTGAACATAATATATCTGTTAGACAGTGCAGAGTTTTCAGTTTCAGTGGACAGCCAATCATTTGTCTGGATTAAACATACAAACACTAATGCTGTTACTTCATCACTGACAACAAAAGCTTCAGCATGCACTGTAATCATGCATCTCTTCTACATAAGCTTTGCATTTGTGCAAGACAGTCCACTGTGTCTGATTCTGTTTTGCATTATACAGTATGCTATGCTAAATGTTACAGAGCACTGAAAGACAAAACGCTCATCGTAATCCTTATATGACTGGTTGTCTTCTGTTGTAGCAAGAATACTTTTTTTTTTCATCACCTCTAATGTGTGATGCAACCATAATGTGCTGCAGCAGCACTTTGCATGCAACATTGTGCAAATGCATTCAGCAAGAATTAAAAATCTATCACATAGCTTAATTAAACTATGAGTGATTTGAGAACACTTAGTCTATCTTATGCTTTAGCTGCAGGAGCAGATACACTAACTAATGTCTATTAGCAATTGATTTCCATTCAGTCAGGTGAAACTTACTTACTTTACTGGACTCAAGACAGTGCATCCAATTTCTGAGGGTAACTAGATGAAAGAAACAGGTGTCTGTTCTCATGGGTCACTGACATGATTGCAGCTACCAGCTTCATAAAACTGCTGTGAGACCAATTTAGATTGCAATAAAGAGTGCAATACTAAAGTGCAAAACATGTTTTAATGTTAGCTTTAGAAGTTATATTTGGGTCTTGCTGGAGCCTCTTTCAGTGTTGAATATTCAATATTAGCTATGTAGGAAACACTGGGGCTTTAACAGAGTGACTAAATGAACAGACCTTCTTAGCATATATTCTAACCATAGTGGGAGTATCACACATAACCGAAATTCCACTATGCACACTATTGATACCGTACTTGTCATGACTGTAAGCAGAGCTATTTAATTTTCTCTGCCTAAAAATATCTTTATTACGTAAAGAGAAAAAGTGTTGATAGCGATCAGGTTAGCATGCAGCAGTGCAGGAATTATCTCACCGGGATTAAGATTAGTGGAATGTAATGAAAAGATTACCTGAGCACCTGGATTTTTGAAACCATTAATGAGATTATCCATGTACAAATCATTAGTTCCCTGCTAATCCGTCAGAAGCCAGCAGACGGGCACAGCACAGCAGAGAATATACCCACCTTAAAGCTTTGCACAGTAAAATGTAAAGTCATCATTTTGCTATTCTCTGGTGTAAAGCTCTCTAAACAGCCTAATATACATTTGAGTGTGAAAGTAGAAAAAAGTGAAAGCAAAGAGGCCTTCAAATAACAGCTTGTCAAAAAAAGTAAAAACAAGATGTGACATATTTGAGATTGCTCCCATTGTAAAATGACTAATTGTCATTATCGTGAGATTATTGGAATGACAGAATGACAGTTGTTCTGGTGATGCAACAGTCAGATGTCAACTGTAAAATAGTGTAGCTGGAGTTGTGAGTTATTCTACTTGATTTTTTCTTTCGATTAATTTCAAATTTTCAAACTTTTTTTATTACACCTGGTTATTACTGCTACTTCTCATTAGAACTACAGCTGAGCATAATATAACTTAAAAAAAAAAAAAAAAAACACTTCTTTATTTCTCTGAAAACCACCACACCTCCCTCAACACACATGCACACACGCGCATACACTCAACTGCCTGCAGACCACAAAATCTCTTTTAAGTCAGGTGCTGTTTTCATCAGATTTTAAGATAAAGTTATGCTGCAGACCCATTGTGGGTACGCAGGGGGAGTGAAGAGAACGTGAGAAGGTTTCAGTTGTCATCACAGTATAACTTCCAGTTGTGCTGTAAGGAAAATAGTCACTTTCTGTATGGGAAATGGTGGTCCACAGATTGTAAACACCCCCACTTCACAGAATTTCCAACATGGTTTCTGTGGTTATTGAATGCATGAGTGTAAGTGTGATTTCTCTAAACACAGACATGCCGATAGGCTCATCTTTTCTAACCCTGAAACCTAACCCCAATTACTTCTTGCACCTATGCAGATAAAAGTGGTGATAGTGTGGGACCAAGACAGTAGCATATATGCATGACATCTCGACACCTCAGATGAGGCTAGATTAGATTTCAGAGAAGTTACCGTGCATAACATGGACATGATTATTGTGTCATCTGCAGCTATACTTAGGTGCTAACACAACTAAAATAGTGTACACGGTAAAATATACACCTGTTATCAGAATCAGCAAGTTACCATTGTCATTCTTAGCATGTTAACCTGCTGACCTTAGCATTAAGCATGAAATGAGATGCGATGTTGTTGTTTCCATAACTTCTTTTGAATGGTTCTTTAAAAAAAAATTTTTCAAGTATTACTGCTGTAAACAAAACCCAACTCTACTGTACATTATACATGCATTGTCAATAATATTCCATTATACTTTCACATAACAATATAATATTATCCCCTTGGTAATATCCTCATTTAAAGAATTCATTGATCTCGTTTATCCCCACGACAAACCAGAGGAGCACTCTGAGGTCGTTTTGCCACATATGAGCTGTGACCGATCAGATTCACTATGCTAGTGTAATGACATCGCTCATCCCATGCCCTTGAGCTACTGCAGCTGACTTGTGTGTGCCAAATGAGATTTTTCTCAAGCCTCTTGAAATACATTTTCCCTCCACTGTGACCCAAATCTGATAACATTGTAGAAGCAAATTTGTGTCAAACCCTTGATGGATCAAAATGAAACTGTCTTTTTGTAGACATGTTGAATTTGGGTTATTGTTTATCCGTCTGCGATGGAATATAGCTCTGTTGAGCAAATCAGATTCAATATATTAATGCATATTGTGTTTTATGACACAAAACCTTAATTTTCTACATATACAAGCTGTAATGCTTAATTGGTCACAAGCCTAAGTCTTATCCTGTCATTGTAAATGGGTATGCAATAGCATAACTGTCTTAAGTTACTGCAGGATTCTGACACAGTGGATGGTAATACTGGAGTGCTATGCTGCTGGAGGGCCATTACAGCCCATGCTCTTTGAGGTGGAAAAGCAGTGATCAACAGAAATGAGATGGCTGTACGGTCATCAGAGAGCACAGATCAATCTGGGACAAAGTAATGAACACTGCTAGAGCTGCCTGACAGGGAGGTGATGAGATACTGTGCCATGGCTGGACTCCAAGGCCCCGCCAACAAACAAAAAGACTACTTTGAAAGTGGTCATGACAGAGTGAGCAGATGCATACCTTCATGTTTTTAAAAAATTGAAGAGCTTCTTGACCTTGGCCATGATGAACTGTCTGCCAGCCGCCTCTGCATGGTAATTCGGTTTGTTTGCCATCTAAGCCTGTAGCTGGATCTGCTGAGGCCTTTGTGGGGCAGTGGAGTTGTGATTATAAATCCTGGGTAAACGGTGAGCATCAAAACGCCATAACAAATCCAGAGAATTATTTGGGGTGGTACTATGAGGCTATGTGTGATTTGAGTTTGATGTAGTACAGAGTCAAGTGATATGCCATGCTTTCAAAAGCCCTTTCTTTAATCTGTAAAGCTTTTTTTTTCACAAGGTCAAAGATGACTGACTGGTGTCACGTGTGCAGGTAAAAGCTCTTGGACGAAACAGAGGCCCACATCCAAATCACACATTCACACACTTTTGGTGCGCTCATGCACAACACAAAAACAACATAAATGACAGGGGCAAGAGTGGTGTGGGTACACTCTGCAGGCAGATGTGCTCTCTCTGCGCTCTGAATGTTTCCAAAGTCTATGTAATGCCTCGGTTGCTTTTCTGCAATTTCACAGATCAGGGTCTACAGACATGGTGAGACTAAATTAAACAGTCTATTGATCTTACTTTGTCTGCATCCAATTTTAAAATGAATCGCGCTCGATGAAAAATGAATCAAAGAGCGCCAAATAAATGTCAGAGGACTAGATTTTTGTTGCAGAAGTTAAAGGAGATGGGTCCAGTACAAATTTAGCAATAAATGTATAAATAATTCAGTGATCAACAGTTTGAACCTTAATGTTACAATACTTTACCCTCTGAAGGCCCGTTGATGGTTTCCACTTGCCCAACGACGGAGGCAGATTGTGTGATTGTGCTATAACTGGGGTACATGTGTGGGGACATGTTTCACACGTATGTACTTGAAAACAGCAAGAGGAAGCGTTCCTTTGATTAAAAAAAAGAAAACTGTGTGCAACTGCTTAATATAACATAACAAGAAGGATGGGAAATAAACAGTACATACGTACGTGGCACAACACAAGTGTCCACGCTACTTGTCTGGCGAATGCGCAGTCAGTGCACTCAGTGTGGATAGCCTGCGCGGTGCGCTGCATATTTTTGGACTGCACGCGGACATCTGCACAGGTAGATTTTTAATGTTACATATTTTTGCATAAAGTTGCATAAAAATAATAAAGGTTAAACTCACTAAAGGTTAAAATAACTTAACAAGCTTTAATATACTATTTTCATAGTAATCAAAATATCTGTTGTGGTGGCTTCCATTGGCATCATGGATGCAGGGGGAATTCATGGGTTCACAGAGAGGCTGGAAAACCGGACCTGGTATTGAATTCCAGTTGAATAAGATAGATAACACACATAACAATCACAATCAGACTCTGTACACAGTGTGTTGTGTGTGGCTAAAATAACAGATGTAACTGAGTTGTTCTTTGGATTGCAGTGGTCTGTTGAGCACACTACTGTATATCGAACTCCTGTTTTCAGTTAATAGATTCAGTAAAAACCCTGCTGGGGCTTTGAGAGGTGTTGGTGTTATATGGGGTTGAGTGGCTGTTGGTGACTGGGAACAGTTAGTCACCCATGCAGGTGTTGCTACTGGGACTAAACCATCATGGACGACCCGGTCATTGTCCACAGGTAACCACAACAACTTCCCCTTCCCCTTAATGTCCTGATCCCTCTGCTCAATCTTTTATCTTTATTAAATGTACAATATAAACTACATACATCCATTTTTATCACCAGTATTTAATGTCATGAGAATTGCATGAGCTGTTGTTTCTGCTGTTGCAAATGTAATGCATAGTTAGAAAACTTGCCACTGTTGCTTCTACATTGTAAATGAACACAGTAAACAGCACATCACGTTATTTGGAATTTGAATTGTGACACTCGTCACATAGATTTAAATATCAAAAGAGTTGGTGGTAGGGATAAAAACGCTGTGTTGCCAGGAACCTGCTTTCTGCTCAGGCTAATGTGTCATTTTTTGCAGCTATGAAAAAACTGTGTTGCCAGTTGTGTGTATTTAGTCAAAATAGAGGACAGTGTGTAAGATATTAAAGGTAACATAGTATCACTAATTCATGGCAAACTAGCAGGCATGGAAACTGCAACACTGGCAACTTACTTTTAGCTGTGCTAGTGGCATATCTCTGGGGATAACAATGGCTCAACAACTATGGGATGGATTGCTTTAAAATTTAACTGAGAGATTCATGATGCCCAGAGAATGAATTGTAGCTCTGCCATGAGGATGTGTGTGTGTCTTTTGTTGGTTTTTTTTGAGTGAAATACCTCAACCACTGTTGGATGATTTGACATGAAAATTCCAAATACAGACTTTTATCTCCCCCTGAGGATTTTAACATTAACCTTTATCTAACACCACCAAAGGAATGTAATTTCAAAATTGTGCTCTACTTTGTGTTTCCTGGTTATTTGCAAATGTTAGCATGCTAACATGCCATGAATTTCCCAGAGGGGATAAAGTATCTATCTCTTTATCTATCCATGTTATGGTAGTAAACATTATGCTTGCTAAACATCAGCGCGTTAGTATCATCATTGCAGGCATGTTAGCGTCTGCTTAAATTCAGTATCACAGAGCTGTTTGTCTGCAGACTATTGTTTGAAAACAAATATTGTAGGTTTCACTTGAAACTTTTAAGCTTACCCGATAAGGCGTCTCATGCAGTCAGTGTGTCCGCTGTAACCCCGTAACTTGGGGGCCGAAATGAAAACCGAGACGTTCTGCAACCGCCACGCAGCCCGTGTGTTCCCAACCTTATACTTTAATAGAAAAGTAATTTTTAGAGTTGCCAGGCCACCAATTCTATTAATTATTGTCAATGCTTGATCGCTGCACACTTACCATAAGTCTAACATACCCATTATCAACTTTATTGTAGTTATGTTGTTTACATCATAGCAATGTCAGCCTGGCATGTTGTTACCCTTCTGTTGTGTTTTAATCTTAAAAGGTAGCAAACTCACAAGAGTGGTGTGATGTTAATTTGCACTTTAATTTTCAAAGTGATACAGTACTATGTGTAATTCTGAATGTTGTGTACTGAAAAGTAACAAAAGAACCAGCAGACAATGCATGTGGTGTAAATAAGTTAACCAATTTAATTGTTTTACGTTTAGAAAATGCACAACTACAACTACATTTTTGTATTATTACATTACCAAAAAAAAAAAAAAGCAAAGCTCTCATGTTAGGGCCCCCTCTGGTGGCCACAGGGGCCCTAAGAACGTGCCTGGTTCACTTGTGCATCGGCCTGGCTCTGGTGTATATACACATATGTGTGTGTGTATATATATATATATATATATATATATATAGGTACAGTCTGTAATGTTTTGCCGAGTATTTTGTAAACTGACACATTTCACATACCTGTGCCATTGAGTAAAAACTGCCTCAGGTGAGGTGGAGCTATAATATAGGCGTTACTAGTAGAAGCTAGCATGCTTCACATTTAATGTTTCATTTAGATATGACCTAACAAAAAGCTAGACAAGGAGCAATCAGTGCTGGATGTTATAAAATGAATTAGCCTACTACTGCGTTGCTATGGCATTAATGTTTGCTATGCATCAATAAAAACTGGATGTGCATAATACAGCAACATATGTTACCTGTTAAAATATTACAGTGCATGACGCAGTGTAACTGCATCATTATTACATTTTTAATGTGACTAAAACTCTCCTCCTTTGAAATTCTGCACCCAGTGCTCATGCAAAACTGAGTGCACAGAGCATCATGTGTAGTTTAGCAGACATGTGTGATTAAAGCAATCACAACAATAACAGAAATGAACTTGCTTTGGCTTTACTGGAATTCGCTGCAGTCATTGAGTAAAGAGAGAATGGGTCAGGTTTGATAATGAGCAATATCAATGGATACATCTTTAAACACCAGCATATAATATTGTGTATGGGCAGCTTAAATAACCACACGCCGTCCTCCTACACACACACACATATACACACATACACACACACAAATACGTATACACAAATACTTCCCCCTTACCACAGTTACCACTACCACACACCTACACATTGTGTTAAAATGTAAGGTTGGAAAACATCCGTTAAGAATGTATCAATGTTGATTCCTTTAAACCAGTTTCAGTTTTTGACACAATATCCTTTAGCCTTGACAGGACCCACAATGTGAAAGTCAGCCGTGTTTTGCATACACTGGTGCTGCAGGCCTAAACAAACACACGTTTGCTTTCAGTGTTCACTATCCGACAGGTACAGTCTTAAACCCAGGATGTTTAATATGCGTGCACTACTGTTTGAATGTTTTACACAATGTGTTTTTGAGTGTGCTCGCGAGGTGTTATTATAGCAATCATGACAAGTTCTTTATAGGTTCTGCACAGATAAATGGCCTTTTCTGTGTTATATTTGATAGATCACCAGTGCCCTCTGTCAGCCTCAACCAGGATTTCACATATTCCATGTTTTTTTTCTGTAAATTGATTTGGCTTCTTGGTATTTTAGAGATATATTTTAGAAAGATATTTTACTCTTTGATGTTATTTATTGTAAGATGATGGCAGTGTTGCTGTGCTGACATAGACATGACATAGCTGAACATTCTTTTTTCTAGCAGTGTTTAACAATGTCTTGCAATGTTTGAGTCTGGAATACAAAGAAGCATTTCACAGCCATGTCTTAGCTTGCACATTGTGTTTAATATATGCTGAAGGTGAAACTGCGCTTTCTGTAAATATAAGTCACCATGTATTTCAGTATACAGTTACAGTCTGTTAACCTTTGGTGGGCGTCATGGAAACCACATTTAACTGAAATCCTCTCATCTATGATGATGTTTTTAATGTTCAATGTAGAATTTAAACAGAACCAACCCATTCTCAAAAATGCATGTTATTATGCATGCTTTTGAAAAATTGCTGGTGAATTTCCAGTTGGTGTAAGATGCAAGGATATGACAAGTTACTACAGGTTTGTGCAGTAACCAAAGCTGTGGGTTTGTAGACAATGGGCTCATTTTGAGGTGAAAGGGTCTTGAGGCAGCTATTAATGCCTGTACTTGTGTGTGAAACTGAAAATTGATTGTGGGAAAGCAGCACCTCGCTTCAGACTTGATGATATCTTTGGCTGCTCTGCATCACACTATAGACATTTTGTAGTCTGGGTCTGCCTGTTTTATCTTTTCTATCCAGTACATAGAAATAAAATGGTTACTTTGTGAGCTGTGAGTAAAATGATCTGAAGCACATATATGAGCTGTAACGCACATTACTCAATGCCATAGCCTCCCTCTTGACCATGGCAAGTTTATATTACTAATAAAACTGTCATCTCTGATCTGCAACTTCTTAATAAAAAGCAGACATAGACATCAAAGTTACTATGCCGGAATATTTATTCTTCCCTTGAGTTGTTGCACTACTTTTCATGAAAAATGCTCAGTATATTTTTTTGTGCTCTGAAATAGTCTTTTTTTTTTTCTTTTTTTTTTTTTCCAAATCAAACTGGAAATACTTGACACAAATCAATTTCTGGAAAATATAATGCCACAACAAGTGAAAATAGCTTGTAACTTGCATGGGCAATGCTAGCTTGACATTTAAAAACATATGTCTGTAGGTAATGGTGAAATATTTAGATTACACAGTTCTTTAGTAGACCTTTTTCATGGTGGACATTTTGACTGGTCAAACTCACTTATGATGATAACTCAAATGATGGCTGCTTGTAACTGAGGGGCTCCAGTGCCAGGCCTCTGGTGTGGTGCATTCTGGCTCACTGGCTCAGCTTAGACACCTACATGGAATGGAGTAAGCATTTGTGTTACTATTTACACTTGTGCTTTTTCTGCTATTCAAGTCAGATGTGTATTTCACTACTCTTATATAGTAGGAAAACCTTTTTAATGGATGTTAGGGTGAAGTGTGTTTTATGCTTCATCACACTGAGGGGCTGTTGGATTAGTTCTGTCACGTGTGAATGTCATCCAGTCCAATTTGCTGGAACTAAACAAGCAATATGTCTTCTCTCCATTGCTAAATATAAGTGTTCAGATGACTTTTCATTGAAATGAAACATGCTGATAGCTATCAGAGCTCTGATAACTCAGATTAGAGAAATGAGTTTAGGAACCAGGAGGAAAACCCTTGTGAAAAGTTCCCCTTTTGCAGTGGCAGATTTGTGTAATAATGTAGATTTTCATGTCAGGCTGGTAAAGGTTCACTAGAAATTTGTTTAAGTTCGATTCAGCACTGATTAAAGAGTATTTTGCATGCTTGTTAGTTAATTGTTTTATTTTGAACTAATGCTGCAGTTTAAGAAAGTGTAAAGGCCATTCTCAGTGTTAATAGTGGATAGTGTGTGTGTGTGGGTGGGTACGAGAAAAAGTGAGAGAGCATAACTTAAGGACATTAAGTATTTGCTGTGCCTACAAACTACAAACTTTTTCAAATTTTTAAACAGTGTCACAATTGCTTCCTAGCTAATGATGTGGGTCTATATCTATCTCTTTGGTTTGGAGGACGTTTGAGAAAGGGCACTCACACACTTAATGCTGTATTGTTACCAAAGAGGTTTAAATCCTTCCTTAGTAGACAGACACCAGGGGGAGACTATTCAGCCCCTTAATAGCAGCTGATCAATGTCATGTTGTTGATGGTAAACAGTGGAGATGAACAGGCAAAACCTCAAATGAAAAAGTTTTAGAGGTGTCAGGGGCTGCTTAGTCTGCAGTATAGCAGACTATCTACCACAATCAAAAGGGTTTATAGATATACGTTATCCAAAATATTATAAGACATCTTCAGCTACATAGCATCACCTTATTGCCCACAGGGGGGAGCTGCAGTAAAAGGGAGGTGATCTGCAGCAATGTGTGGCACTGCTTGACATCACACAAACCTGGAAAAATAAAGAAAAAAAAACAGGAAAATAACAATGATGGGAGCAATGAGTGGAGTTCAGGTGAGTAAAAACAATGACTAACAATGTCGCTACTAATAACACTGCACTCCTACACTGCTTCTTGTGGTAGTTGTGCCATTGCTTTTACCATTTCTGCCTTCACTGCAATTCTCCATTGGTGGTGGTGCAACAAATGCCACCACCACCACCACCACTATGACTACTGCGACAGCCACAAATATGACAGTTTAGTTAAGTATTACATTAGTACAGAAAAGTACAAATACCACATTGTAAAAATACTTAATTACAAGTCCTGTGTTATGTTAATAGCCTATTATCATTTACATTATTAATGCAGACACATCAATGCATAGACAGTAATTTAATGTTGTAGCTTTTCGAGGTGGAGCTAGTTGTAACTACTTTAATCACATGGTTACCAACCTAGAGAACAGGGCCTAATGGACAGGAATGAAGAAACACTGTTCTACTACAAAAATCTGGATTCATTGTTCAGACTTTTCTCAAATCTGTACTGATTACTGTACTGTGAAATATTGGAGAATTTTGCCTCTGTCAGCTTTAATGTTTATTTATTTAAATGAGAGCATTTGAGAAATTTAGGGGGGAAATGTCTTTTTGGTAGAGCTGGTAGAAAACCATCTGAAATATGACAGGCAGTCCCTGGACAACTAACTGAATCCATCAAATAAATGCAGTAGAAGAATATTTCCCTGTGAATTGTGGAGTAGAACTATAAAGTATCATGAAGTGTACATTTCCATGTAAGGTACAAGTACCTCAAAACTCTACTTGAGTAAATTTACATTCCACCTTTTGACTAAACTGCAACTGCTATAACTATATTTCTACCAGTACTGGTCAAATATAGGCTCCGTTAGAGTAGGAGGACAGGTGACATCCACATGAGCCAAACAAAATGACTGACTGTGCAGTATAGTCAATTACTATTTAATACTTATCCCTTTTGCAAAAGCTTTAAGCAACCATCTGAGTGTGTGCCACTGAACCACAAAGGAATATGTTTCTGTATACTGTACAATTATTTATATATATATATATATATATACATCGCTGTAGAATCTCATGGAGGCAGATTGAAAGTAATCTGTGATAAGAAGAATGATTAAGGACAGCAGACTTTCGCATTTTAGAGGCTATAAAACATTCAGTCTTCACCTTGATGCTCTGTAGATGGGTCATTTCTTCAGTAAGGCCACTGTTGCTACATGCAATGCGTAAGAGAACTAATCACTCTAAGAAAGCTCAAACCAGTATAAGATAAATTTAACAACCTCATAGATTAAAAAAGCTGATACTTGTGTGCAGTTCTCTTTTGCTGCAAGATAAAACTATATACATAAAAATGAATAGTGTGGTAAGATATGTTGGGTAACACATATACTTTTTTTTCTTTTTTTTCTTTTGAGGCTTTTTCTGGTAATGACCAACAGAGCATTCAACAGACATTGACGTATAGTATGTTGTGAAAAAAAAAAAAAAAGAATGTTTAAAGTTCATTTGTCAATTATAGTCCACCAAAGAACAAAAGATCACATGATGCTTATTTTTCATACAGTATGATTTCTTATCTTATGAGACTGTAGGGTGGCCTTATAAAGGAGGAAATGCTGCATTTGTACTGTGGTCGTGGTGATGTGAGGAAGTTGTTCTGTTCTTCTTCTCCTATTTATCGGATTCCAGTATTTTACAAAAACAGCAAAGATCAGATTATACTGAAAATAATAATAACTAATAGAAATCTGTTAATCTGGGCTTTGTTTCTTCTTTTTTCTCACCCCATTAATCATCTCACAACCACTCACAACCACCATATTTATCTTGTAACCTTTTGGAGGGGCTTTGACCCCTAGGTTGGGTACCACAGGACTAAACTACATAACTGCAATGTAGTTAAAATTAGCTCCACTGCAACCAGCTACAACAGTGAAATACTACTTAAATATTGGTGCATCAATGAACAGTAAGAAATCTGATAATGTAATGTATGATTTTTTTTTTTTGACTAACTGATGTTTGATGTAACTGACTGTATAATCATAGGGACCATTTAACTAAAGTGACATCTTACTTACTTTAGATACTTTAAATACATTTTCCTGATGTACTTTTACTTATGTGGGATTTAAGTGGGACTTTGAATGAAGGACTTTTAATTTTAATAGTGTATTTTTTACATCATTGTATTGGTACTTGAGTACTAATAATATTAAATAAGGATCAGGTTAATTCTTAATTGATAATAATTGATAATTAATACTTTCACTCAGTCAACAAGATGAATGCGTGGACAAGCTCACTGGTCCATTATTGTCAATGTGTCTGACTTTTAAAATGAAACAACATGATGGCTGTTCTGAAGCTTAATATTCCAAACCTCTGCACTAAAATAAGGGTGTAAATACAGTACATTGTGGATAAGGAGAGAAATAGGCCATGCAGTTAGTTTTTTGCTGACTTGTATGGTGCAAATGTGACTGGGCTGATTAAAATCTCAAATGGTTGTTTCCCGACAGAAATCTCTTACTGAAAACTGAGTTCATGAGATATATTCTGGGGGGGATGGGGGGTGGGGTGGTACCACTTCCTCACTCTTTGATAAGATAAAACTGTCACTTTGTAAGCCAACAAAGGTCTTTTTTTCATTCTATTATTTCCACTGCACTTCACTCAAGCCCGTATTGCCACTATTACCACTAATAGACTCCTGATTCTACTGCATATATTAGGCTACACTGTACACCGTACTACTACTGCTACATCTGCTACTTACTCCACAGCTAGGCTATTCATATCACCACTATTATAGTTGGCGTGCATGCATCATGGAGCCAAAAGTTGACCATGATGTCAAATATTTCAGCAGTGAGTAAAAAAAATGCTGCCAATCTGTTTCAATGTAAGACTTGAAAAGAATTGTTATTCACCCTCATTTTGTATTCGGTCTCCTGTAGACCCCTGGCCTCCTTTAACAGGTAAAAAAACACACAAAATATTTGTTTCAACAGTTTGATACCTCATGACTTTAAATAAATAATAGTTTTCTGAGACCAAACCAGATGTTTTGATAAAGCATAGCCCATATCATGTAAAACAGAAAGTATTCCCTAAGTTTGTGTATTAACAATGAGTTATGCTAATTTCCATACTTTGTCAGCTTCCTCAAATGTGGAGGTTCATTTTGTGGTGAGAGGTAGATTTATCACTACAATACTTCTCTCCATCTTGGGTTTTAATAAGATCAGCAGAATTTTTTTAATATATAACGCAGTGAAAGCCAATGTCAACTATACTTGTTAAAGGCTAGAGAGCACAATTAAATTACATACATACTCTAACAGTGTCAGCTGTCTGAGGTCAGTCTAACCAAGTTAAGACTTTTTTTCTTTTTTCACATTTTCCTAATGCCATCAAGGCATTTCTTTCTTTCGTTCATTTAATTTTCATTTAAAATATATTTTAGAATGTTTGCACTCATATATGTGAGTAAGAAATACATATATATTAGGAAAACGATAAGAAAGAGAACTTTAAAACTGTGTATGTCTAAGGTGAAATGAAACTGGTCGATCCTATTGGCCATAATATGTTTTCATTCAGGCTACAAACCCTAATTTGTGTTTTATAGGCCTACTGAACAGTGAGCTGTATTGACCCGTTGCTATTTAGTACTCCCACTGCTGATACTCCAGCTACCAGCCTACAACATCTCAGCCTCTTCTTTTCTATTCCTACCAAATACCGAATAATCTTACCGAATAATAACTAAATACGTTTTAACAGATTTGTAAAAGGTCCAGTAACTATTTTATCCAAACCCAAACTGACCTTACAACCAAAGGGCAGGACTTGAAACAGAATGATTTGCCTCCAACCTAAACGACCATATAGGTTGTTTGTCCTGCCCTGGAATACGACTCATGGGTGCGTTTCGGGAAACATCATGGTTAAAATAAAGTAAAGTAAAATAAGTAAAAATAAACTATCTATCTATCTATCTATCTATCTATCTATCTATCTATCTCTCTATCTATCTATCTCTGTAGTTTGGATTAAAATAAGCACATTCTTAAGGTTAGAGGGACTTTGTCATCATGGTAACAATAATAAACTTGCAGTTAAGTTTATTCAACAGTTGTGGATAAAAGAAAAAGGACTAGTTTCCCATGGGAAACAAACAGCGATCTCATGAGTGAGAGTCCTGCGTTCTGTCCATTCAACCATCCAAACTAACCTTCCTTCCTCAGACTAAAGACGATGTCATTTGACTTCCTCCTTTGCTCCTGTCATAACTACTGTGGCCACTAGAGGTTGCTTAGCAATGGAACGTAACTGTGGGTCATATTAAGCTGCTTGCACAGACAGCTAAACTTCTCGGTGAAGACTTCTCTCTGTCCCAGCCCCTGTGTGTGTTTCTCCATTGTTAAAGAAAACAAACAGAGACAAATTGGTAATGTTACATAGCAAACAATGAGCACTATGGGAGGGAGGGATAAGTTTTGCTCTGGCCGCACAATAACACTCACACATTCAAATTCACTGCACTTGCACATGCCTCCGCGTCTGAACCATGTGGGGAAACCTCTGCCTTACAAAATAGTGGCTCTTAACCGATATGTTCATAATTTCCACCACTGGAGTCATGTCAGCTTCACGTCTAGCTTTCTGTCTTGAAAGTGTAAGAGGGAAGTACCACTTTGTGTCTGTTTATTTATGTCTGCTGGTGTTCACCTGTACAGTCTTAAAGGTGTTTGAGGTTCCTGATAGCACTGGGATGGCCAGCCAAATCTGGAGCTCCTGGGCCAAGTGTTTTTTCTATAGGACATACACTATAAGCCCTTATCTGTGCCTCAAACCCTTTTTTGGTTTTAAAAAACACCCTACATTCTATTATTCACACACATCCACATTTACACTACCAATGCCACTGACTACCAGACCTCACAGCCTAATAGAGCCTTTACATGTGGTCACTGTGGCATTTAAAGTTATGATTGGTTTGAGTATTTCACTTAATCTCTTACATGATGAAGCTACATTTAAGTAATAAGATCACCCAACTAAAAGTGCAGCATGAGTTTATTGACTCTTTAGTTACTGATTCCTGTCAATTCCAGCCATTAAATACTAATGTATGCGGGACCTGCCTCAGAAATGAGGTGGACAAGAAAAGTGCTGAGTGGGTCTGACAAAAAAAACTGCTGTTGCAGTACTGTCATTGTACCACTGCAAACTTTATGCTAATATTACAACTGGGCCTCTCAGCAACCTTTTGTGACTGTCGCAAGCCCAACTGCAACTTTTTCGACTGTATTACATACCATAATACTATGGATGAACATTGTCATCATTACTGTCCTGGTCTTAACAGTTGTAGACTCAGAGTCCAGCTGATTCATCATATCTGCCATCTCATCGCAGTAACAGTACGTTGGCGTATGTATTTTTTAGCTGGTAAGAAATTGCAACAGAGTAATGCCAAAGATTAAAGCTACAGTGGTTGTCAAACTTTTTCACATCATGGATCTCTAAACTGACACAAGGCATCTGATAAGATTTTACACCAGGGTCCCCCCATCTGATAACATTTTTTGCTTTTAGATGTTTTATTACAGAAAGTGTTTGATACCCATGACCAAAATAGTCATACATTATGTCACTGTACACACATGGATGGAAGTATAGTGAAAATAAATGATTCACCTTTTTGCTTGGGACCCCCAGGAACACCCTCAAGGACCCATGGGGGTCCCTGGACCTCACTTTGAGAACCACTGGTAGCATTAACACATTTTTTTAACTGTACAATGTTCTGCTTAGTGCACATTTGAGCTGCAAATTGTTGATAAATGAAAGTCAATAAATAAAAAATGTCTATGTAATGTTCACGTTTTATAAGAGAAGAGTCTAGACCTGCTCTATTTGGAAAGTGCCTTGAGATAACCTCTGTTGTGAATTGGCGCTATACAAATAAAAATTGCCTTGATGTTAAAAAGCTAATACTGGCAGAGGTATTGTTATTACATTTTTGGAATTCTTAATTATTGATCTTGATATTGACATCGTGCAGTATCGATCATACTCTCGAATTATAATAATAGTCATTATGCATTCTTGACAGGACAACACAAGATTACAGAGTGCAATAGAATTATAAAATATATATATATAACAATTATAAAAAAAAATTTGTTCTAAATTTCGCAAATTACTTCAATACAAGTGTAGTTGTATAGATATTACACATAGCTGCAGAAGATAGGGAAAATGCACTTGTACTCGCTCCTTGACTTCATTATTATCTCTATAAAAATACTTTAAGAGTGTGCCACCTATGTTTTGTAACCTGGCTGCAGCCTCAGAAATAAGAGGCCCCTTGTAACCTAATCGATTGCCGAGCAGAGAGGGAGACTGGGTCCACACTCTGTGATCCGTTTCCGTAACTTCCCAGAATAGCAACTCGGGCGGTATTGTCTGCTGTTCTGCTCTGCTCTGCGCTGCTCCGGAGGACATGGAGGAGGAAGTCAGTGGTGGATTCAACAACTGTTGCTTTTGTTGCTGCTGCTGCGGAACCAAACTACCGTTCAGTCCGCGCTGCGTGGCGCATCTCGGGCTAGAATGAAGTCTATTCCAAGCCGAGACATTCAGTCTGGATCAATGTGCAAGTTCATGTGGATATATAAACTCCAACGTGTTTAAGGTAAATAATAAAAGAGAGCGAAAGAGGCAGAAGTGCATGGATCGGTTTCCTGTATTAACTAACCATTCTGTTGCTGCTTTAATATGGCTATTCAATATCATTCGAGTATCAATAGGCTACCGACGCTTCAGACCTGCTAGAGGCGCATGTCTGCAGCAGAGGCAGACAAGGAGCGTCTGTCTGATGAATGGAAAGCCAGACGGGCTCTGCTGTAGACTGCGGTGATCGGATAACCTGTTGAATTGCAGCTGTCAGTCAGCGCCAATCCACGCAGGCAACACAGCCTGCAAAGACATCACTTAACAAGAGAAACACAGCGCGATGCCACAATAACAACCAAAGTGGCTTCAGCGTTTTTGTTTGTTTTTTTTTTTTTTGGGGGGGGGGGTTTGTTAGTTTTTTTTTTTATTATTATTTTTGCAGCTGGTGGTTATTTCCAGAGATGCTCTGTTGCCTACCAGGTAAATGCTCCCTGTCCTCACCGCTTCATCTGTCTGTGCATCTGCATAATAGAGTTCTCCCACCTCCTTGCTGCTAACATAAATATTAATCCGGCAACCTAAAGTCACGTTGTAGACAGACTAGGAAGTAGGCTGGTGTCAAAGGTGGCAGGCCTGTCAAATGAGAAAAGGGGGGAGGGGGGTGTTGTGGGGGAGGGGGGGTGCTGGGGGGGTCATTTTAATTAGTGAAATTTCTGATGGGACAAGTCGTTGTTTTTGTCTTACGTTCTGTAATGCCTTCTGAAGGTGGTAGTGGCCACGCAGCAGGTTACCCACGTTTAGTGTGCCACCAGATCACGTTATCCCCCATTCTCTGCAGCAGCACTTACAGCGCGCGAAGCTCTGCCGGTAGGACCTTGAGTCATATCTCCACAATAGCTTTTCAACATTGCCTACCCACGGATTTCCAGTCCTTTGGTTGTTGAAAATAGCTTGGCTGCTCCCTGCCGCTATGGCTAATTCCTTTGGAACCGGTGGATCCAGTTTGATCCATCCCTCTCTTTCTTTCCCTTACCAACTTGTTGAGTCTTCCCCCTCCTCGGTGTTCCTACTGTAAAAGTTCACTGTGAAAGGCTCAGCTAATCGGTGTGTGACTTCTGCTGAAATGTCGCAAGTTTGAATCAAGTGAGTGGCGAGCTCGATGGGTCGATTTTAAAGTGGAAAACTCGACGGGAAGCGCGCAGACGAGGCTTTGACGCAGCAGCAGTCACCTGTAGGATACTCAGATGCGCTCCTCTTAAACTTTTCTCTGCTTTTCTGAACTTGCTCAGGCGAATTTTCACATGGTTTACATGTTCTTGTCATCGGACTGTTGTTGAAACTTGCTGACCTTAAAAAAAAAAAGTTGTTTTTTATTCTTTCATAGTGCGAAATCGCTGGATGAAATAAGTCATTTTGACTTTTTTGTTTCTTTAAAGGGAGGTGGAGACATCTTACCACCCCCCTCCCCCCGTCCTTGACTGAAATTACCAACTAATTTTGCACAGGGGAGACACTTCAAGGTAATTATAGGAATCCACCTTTTTTCTATGTATTGCATTTTACTTTGTTGTTTTGCTTTCACGTTTCACTTTTAACTTTAGCTGCTAAGAAGTGTATCGTAGCTATAACTAGAACCTAAAACAAATGCTTTTTCAACTTGCTGTTAGTGTAAAATGGCCAAAGGTTTCCTCCATGTAGCTGCTAAGTGAAGTGAGTTAAGAAAACTGTTGCTAGCTCTGTCTTTGTTACACAGTAAACTGCTATTAGAAAATAGAAATAAGGATGTGGGACATTCTGCATTTGGCCTGCAGATTTCTTTTTTTACCTTTAATGAAGAACAAGTTAAGCTTCATGTTCTTCAAGGAAGCCAGCAGTTGTGCTGTGACAAATTTATTGTGTGATAAAACTTTGTGTTTAACAAACCATTAGAAAAAATAAAACTATATTACAAGTCTTTCAGATGCAGTGCATTTACAATTCATCAATCGTAACACACTTACTTTAAAAACAGATCTTCTACTCAACAATAACAGTGGGTTGAGAGATAAAGATGAACCTAAGTTTGCAATTAATTAATAATTAATGACTTATTTACAACTTCAATAGGTGACCGTAGAAACCAGATATTACAAACATGCCCATAAATGTGAGGTTTAGAAGTTGCATGTTAAAGTGGGTCTCTGCACAGCTGAAACTCAGTGAATTTTAGTGGTTTAATTCTCCCTCTGTTTTACATTTTTGATTTATTTATTTAATCTTTTTTTTTCTTTTGCCTGTTTTGAATGGGAACACTATGGCTGATATAATCAATCACATCATTTCTGCCTCAATCATGGACCTCATGTATATTATATATAAGCCATAATTGTGTATCGTCATAGAAAATCCCATTTATAATTTAACTGTCACTTAGACAAGAATGTATTTTATATAGATAACATGAAACTAAAATTTGGCCATTCACACATTTAAAATAGTTTAAAGTGTAGCATGCTAAATATATACGAGGGACTGCTCTAATAAGACAACTGCACAGACCAGTGCCTCTGTTGGAAAGGACCTCTGTCCACCGGAATTCATGCATCTAAAGCTGCTTAGCGGCTGTAAATACGGGTATTAGTGTGATTTTAGACTAATTAATAGTTTTCAGGCTCATAGTGTTTGTGTGAACACTTGATCAAGGTTAATCCCGAAGGTGCTCATCATTGTTGCATACTATGACACACAGCTCAGGCTGCATAGCTTTCGAAATACACATATCCGGTTAAATAAATCAGGAATAAAGACTAGAAGTATAAGCATATGTGCAAAAAGTCTTTGTGTTACGGTAACATAAAAGTCACGGTCATATTTGGTTTTGTTCCCTGCAGCACTCCCTGCAGCACTTGAAATGGAGGCTCCCGATGACTATTGTGCTAGTAAGTCCTCATATTGCTTACACATTACAACCAATACACACGGATAGTCATTGACTCACACTTTATGACCAAGGACAGAGTTTGTACAAAATATCAAAATGTGTGTCTGTGTTTTGTTTTGCTGATGACGATAACGCTGAGGATGATAATGATCGTGTCTGCATGCTATTATGTAATTGTGGCTGTGACGTTATAAATGTATTTTGACTTTGACTTGACATCGTTTCCACCTTTTTCACATAATGTTGATACAAAAAAAATAAATTTTTGCAATTACAACAGTGTAAACATTCAAGGGATTTTCCCCCAGTGCAGCCCTTTTCCTGTTCACCCCTTAAAGGTAGAGAAAACGAAGCATTAGCGACATCCTGTTGAACACAGTAGATACTGGATATGCACTTTGTGGTGCTCCATTGCCCTTTACTGGTTTCCTTTGGGCAGGTCTCTTGAATATCTTGCCTGCACCCCTTGTATTTTGCTTTGGTAAGCATATCTGAAAACAGGTAGCATGTTGTTGATGACATCATCGGGGACTTTTAGGTCTCCATTGGGGGTTTGTACTTGTAGGAACACTTGGCAGGCGGGGTAGGGGTGGTGGCGGAAGAAGAAATGGAAGCTCTTCCTCTCCTTGTTTGTCTGTGGGACGCTTCTGAAATGATAGTTTGGAACAAATAGTGCCTGGTCTGTTCCGTTAGCATGAAACTGCGGAAAACACGCATCTTCGTGGAACGCAACTGTTTTTATCCGAATTTGCTCCCATGTATTTTACTCGTAGGTCAATACATTAGCAAGACACTGCTGACTGTGAGAGAAGATTAAGGTCAAACATCGTAATGGTTGTGAGATACATCATCATAATCACTACACTCTCCTACACGCACTGCTACACTCTACTACACTAAACCCGACCATCCACTTTATATCCGAACATATCTATTCTTTTCCCCATTACAGAACACAGAAATGTACTTTCTCATACGCATAGTCACAGCACCCTACAGTAGTAGTGTGTATCAGCTGTATGTGAGATACATTTTATTGGCAGCATGAGTGCACATAAGGTCAATGCAGAGACATGAGAGGTGTCATATTCCTCCTGGGAGGCACAGGTTGAAAATGATGCATCAAAACTTTCAAACTGAGCAAAATTTTATCCAAGGCTTTGTTCACTTGAATGAGAATGTTGGCTTTGATTTCCGTGTGTGTGTGTGTGTGTGTGTGTGTGTGTGTGTGTGTGTGTGTGTGTGTGTGTGCATGCGTGCATGTGTACACTAATGGTCAAAAGTTTTAGAACACCTCCTTTTTTCATTCCATTTTGCATAATTCCACGTCACAGTGTCTCTATTAATTAAAGTATAGAGCAAATAAATAACTGGAGATTTTAAAAGCCAAGAATCATTGAATATTTTTGTTGAACAAGATTTAAACAAAAATTTTTGACTCGTCCAGCAGCTGCATACACTTATGGCGTTCTGTCTACAATGTACAATGTTTAAGTCTGGAGACTGTGCTGGTCTTCCACCACGTGAAGCCACCGTCTAAATGTAAAAAAAAAAAAAAGAAGTAGTTGATGGAGTAAACTACTTGCCATGTTGGTGTAGCTTTGTAGCTTAGCTAGCTACATTTCTCTGGGGATTGCTTCAGTAGCTTCAGTGTAGTGATGCTTCAGAGTGGGCTTTTGTGGCTTTTATGACGGGGGGACTCTGATTGCGTTACTTGCTGTCAGTCAGTCAAATCTGGTAACACTGTTTATGAGTCCAGTTCATGAACATGTAGACATGAAACACAGGAGATGAGTCTTAAGGATATTATTTGAAAATTATAGGCTTTGAGACCAGTCAGAGGCTGGTCATCAGTAATACTAGCTAACTTAGAACTAATGTCTAAAGTTGTTACATTGGTTGTTTGGGATGAAAAAGCATGAGCTGAAAAACAATACAGCAATCAAACTTGTGCAAGTAAGGCAATGTGACAATTTATTAGATTCATTATTTTGGAGTTATATGCCCCACAAACAAGGTGGAAAATATTTGAATTTGTATAGTTGTGTGGGAGAGCACTACTATTCTCAATCATATGAACTGTAGATACTATTAATGTCTATATGTAAAAGAGAATAAGAGTATCTGTGACTCAGAATTGTAGTATGAGACATACGACTTGACAGTGTATAAAATTTTATGTGATTGATAGGATTCGTGGTTCCAATCTCTGATCAGCTTAAGACATTATATAGAACATGCACATAAAGAAGAAGTCATGGTTAAAATGTAGAAATTTTTGCTATTGTGCTAACACAACATGAGGCCCTTAATTGCACTGTGGTTGGATTTGAATGCTCCTTGTAGCCCAGATGTTGACAGCAGAATGTACAAGGTTTGTTTTTATGAAGTCCGTTCAATAATCGAGAACTGAAGCTGCCTTCCTCTTTAATCAACCGACCTTCCTTTTTCTTTAAACACTCTTCTCACACCATTATTGATAACCACGTGAGCTGCCTTTGTCAGTCATTCTCTGCCCCACAAGTTATCATACTCTCACATGCAATTTTACTTTTTCCTACACAACACGCTGCTTTGCTCCTCCACATAGACCATTATGATTTATCACATACGCAATCATTCTCTCACACATATTATCCCACTCTCTCACACGCGTCATTTTGTTTCACATGCTCATTGTCACATAAATATATCATGATAGTAATTCAGACACACTTCTTCTGTCACACTTCTGAGTAATTCTATATTTTCATTCTCACTCACACACACCGCTCTGTTTTAAAGAAAATAACTTTTTTCCTCAGTATTGCACCTGTACTGATGACCAATAATGTGTCGAACATTTATCAAGGATTATTATAAAGTTTTGTTATTGCTGCATGAAAAGAATGAGATAAATACTTCCTAGTTATTTAGTATTTAAAATTTTAAATTCAAATTTGGCTTTTTTGTATAACTACAGTTTAGCACAGTTTTGGTTGCAAAAGATGTAATGATTCACAATGTAAGAAACAACGCAATACTACACTACGTACACTATATAATAGTATACAACACTATACGACAACAATGCTATACTACATAGTATAATTAAATAAAAAATAAAACATCCAGTAAACATTATGCAAATTCAGTATGCAATCATACTCCAAAAATAACTATTATGACAATCTGAAGTTATGTAGTCTACCCGCCACATCATGTCAGACAGGATAAGCTTGTTAATATCTGAACGGCAATACAATATCCAATAGGTTTGACAGCTTTACATTGTAGGTACTTGAGCTAATGCTAGTTTTAGAAATTGACATAACAAGGTCTACTTCACACCCTCAAATCCTGAAGGTCCCAGTCCAGAGCTTTTAAACTAATAACCCTGAAAAAATATTTGATATACTTTTAGGATAAACTGTGATATTTTACCATCTGTTTATCAGCGAGTCATTGGTCACTGACATTTGTCTGATGCTATCAGACTGTTCTCTAAGATAAATATTCTGTTGATCTTTTAAACAGGAAAAACCCACAGCCTAATCTAGTTTGATGTTCTGTTTTTTGCTCTAATTTGATGGTTGTGACATTATAGTACAGACAGGTGCAAACATCTCCCGTGTAATGCAGAAATCTAGTGGTAGCCGACTGAAAAGATAAAACAGATTAAAACTAATGAGCTGCATTAGTTGGTGTATAATTTCAGTTGAGCAAAGTTTCAGTTTATCAATGAGCCCCATCAGCCTCTAAATGAAACTAATCGCATTTTCTGAGCTCCTGCACAATAATCCGTGAGGAAGCACTGGGTTCAGTATCATCTTAAAAACAACAAAAAGTATTTCTTCAAAGCCCTCAGATTGCCTCATACAGTACTCATTTTGTAAACTGTCTTTTTTAACAAATTCTATTTCCACATACACTAGTAGGCGGTGAAGAGTGGTGGTTCTTTCAAACCATGTTTGACCAAACATGAGCTAACACTTCAGCTAAGAGAACACATAAAACAAGCAGCATACACACATTTCAATTTTAGTTTGACCATCTCAAGTAATAAACATTTACAACAGTTACATATATAAAGTAGAGTTGTGGTAGGAGAGTATAGTGGTGTGTGTGTGTGAGATTATGATGGCTGTGTGTGTGTGTGTGTGTGTGTGTGTGTGTGTGTGTGTGTGTGAGACAGCAAGTATGATTTATGATCTGTATAGTCCCCCTTCTTCCAGAGACAAATGAAAATCATCAGATTTAGCTAGTTAATCACAAAGTTTTTGTCACACTTCCATCTTAGCTCTACAGCATTAATCAAAGACCCTCCATGAATGCTGCAGCAGGTGGCAAGGTTATTCAATAGCTGGACTTTACTATGAATTCTTTACTGATTTCACTTAACTCTTGAGATCTACTCTGCAAATAAGTTAATATTAGTTTTCTGTGGAGGTGGGCTTTACCAGTTTTCCCTCCTTTCATGTCACCCCCACAGACACAAATGTAGATTACCACAAATAGAACACACCGCTGCGCTTGGTAATTAACAGCAGGTGCTTCTGTAATACTTCTGGAATGAAGTGTGTAAGGCAAAACTATTCATTTATTCACAAATGAAATTCGTCAGTTGTATTTCCAATACAATATTTTATACATATTACAAGTATAAGTTAAGGTTTGTTTATCTCTGTATATTTTTTCTGTGTATTGGGTCAATGGTGTATGGCGTATCTGTGTGTTATGAATCTGTGTCTTAAGGAAGGTTCAGGGGTTGACAGGAAAAACCAGCTCCCATACAGTTTGTATCCAGAAACCAGACCTCGCCGCTCCATAAAAAGAATCTTATTCAGTTCTTTACACAGTTAGACATGGGTGCTGTGAATCATGTTTTGTCATCTTATTCACTTTGACCATCACAAACAGGCAAATGGAGCTTAACCTTGGTTTATTTTGGTTGTTTCCAGAGCCTTGTCATAGAATATCATCCCTGAACCTAGATACCATTTATAATTACTTGTGCGCTTTTATCAGTAAGTTGCAAGACCAGAAATTGAATCAACTCTTATTAGATTACTGAGAGGATGACTGTACCTTAAAGCTATGCATTCATTTAGCTTCAGTGATTAAAGTCAGCATTTATTACACCTACAAGTTTCAAGTGTACACATTTGTTCCTTTCCATTTGCCACCACATTAAATTATCCCAATTTGGTGCATTACTCAAAGTACCTTTCCCCTGGCAAGTTATGCCTGTTTATTATCCTCATCTTACTGTTCGTACAGGATTGACTCAGCAAATGCGGGGCACCAACGCAAAACTTCAATTCAATCCATGCGAGCGTGTGTGTGTGTGTGCGTGTGTGTGTGTGTGTGTGTGTGTGTGTGTGTGTGTGTGTTGTGTGTGTGTGTGTGTGTGTGTGTGTGTGGAAATGCATGTACTTCAGTGGCTGTGTGGGTGCATTTGACCACTATAAGCAACAGATGAACATGATATAGTCTTTCTTTCGTGCCATTCTTTATGACAAAAACACGCTGTTGACAGCATTATTCATGAATGAGCACACTTCATGAATGGTATTTTAATATTTGATCCATATTATTAATGTGTGAAGGAATTTATTTTAACCCTTTCAATACAAAATAAATAAACAAAAATAATACTGTTAGAATCTGTAATGGTGGGTTCTTATTTTAGCATTTTGGCCCCAGGCAGCCCAAAACTATTAGTTAATGTCTGAGACAGTCTAGCCATGGTGCTGCTAGGTAGCTCACAGCGTCTGCTACAGTAATGGAAAATCTTTCATGACAAATCTGGGCCACTCCTGTCTCCAGGACAGCGCTGCCAAGGGATAGCCAGCGTCAAGTCACCTGAGATTTCCTCCAACCCCAACCTGTGCAACCCGAGCTCAGGCCCAGGGATTGTGTCATGGACATCGTCTCCCAGTATGCCCCACTCAGTGGGGTTGCCACTACAATGGAACAATACCACACAAGAGGTTGTCAATTTTAGAGGAGCTGCCACAACAAGAGGAGATCTGACACAGATTTCTTTTTCATGTATGAGGGATCATTGTAGACATATTCAGCACTGACAAATTGTAACAAGGCCGTCTGTAGCGGTTTCAGATGTAGCATGTAGCACGGCCCTTTGATTTTTACTGAAACTTCCTCAGTTACAGCTGTTGCTCCATCAATTTTAAGAGCGTTAGACAGTCTGGAGTTATCATAATGCATGCTTTCCAGTTTTTCATAGTTGTCAGTATGCTTGAGGAAAACTTTTAACTGTGCTGGTGGTGAATGATGGCTCACTGTGGTTCCTAAGGGATCTGACACCTGGGTCAGCAGGGGTGTTTGCCTGTTGCCACTGTATTGTTCTAGTGACCCTGACGGGGCCGGGGTGTAAGGGGATAAGGGATTGGTTTGCTCTCCCTCTGAGTGGACACAGGGCTATCCATAGCCTGGGTTCTGTACAGGCTGCTGAGAGAATGCAATCTGATCCACATTTGCTGGACATTAGGATCCCATAGGTGAATAAAGACAGTTAAGTTTGTTGCCTTCTGCGTTCTGTAATGTCACCCCTACAGAGACCATTCAGGTTAGGCTTAGAAAGAGATCTGACAGGGATGAAATTATTCTAACCTAACACCCAGATGCCGTATATGATGTGAACTGTTAGCTTAGCTAGAAATTTGATCAACATTTATTCATTTTCACTATCTGTCTAAACGTGACTAGACCAGAAGTATTTTTCAGTTTATGTGTGGTATGTATTTTGACTGTTTTCAGCAACAACTGACCTCTCACTTGACCACATTACTAATTTTCTTCATCCTCATCCCTTTTTTTTCACATAACAGCAGTGTATTGTATTTATTGTACTACTACAGTATTGTACATCACAATGAAGATTGCTGTGTTTCTGTTTGTCTCCCAGGTAACGGCAAATTCTCTCCTGGTAAGGAGAACTCGAGAATGTTGGCAGATATGTCAACACCTAATGGACAGACAGTTCCTCAGGGTCCTAATTCCCCCAGTGGTGAGTGCTCAATCAATAGAAACACATTTGTGTGGTCTGCCGAGAAAAGCTATGCGCACATGCAGTTTCTCCTTTAAGCACATACACTGTTCTTACTGACTAGATCAGTTAATTTTGATTATTGTACTTTGCTCTTCTTATTTTAAGTTACTCGTAATGAAACTCAACTCTTTCACAATAAAAGCTTCCGGGGAAGGACGGATTACTGTATTTCCTCTGAATGAAGGAAGGTTGTTAATGTGAAATGCAGTAGATTGAGGATGTTTCTACAGTAGTTGCAGTATGGAATCAACATGGTTAATGTGAGCACAAAAAAAGTGCTCTTGATGTTTAAGTCTGTGCCTTGAATGGTAGTTTGCCCTAATCAGTGTGTGAGCATGTGTATGAAGGAGTGAATCACAATCAGAGAAACTTTATTGATCCCTGCGGGGAAATTGCTTTTTTACAAATGCACAAACATGCAGTAAGAAAAAATGAAGTAAAGAAGTAAAAAGGTAAAAAACTACTATAAAAAAGTAGTAATGATAAATTCACAGTAAGTGAATGAAGTAAGAAAAATGTAGAAATGGAAATTTACAAAAAGTAATGTGTGAGGTAGAATTTCCAGAGCTCTTTCACAGTGTCCTGTCTCCTCTGGTAGTGCAGTCCACAAACTGAGTGAGGTGGGGAGAGTCTTGTCCAATTGAAGTCCCCTGGGAGATCATGAAGAAAGCACTGGGGTGCAGAGTCTGCAGTCTTACAGTAACAGAGTGGATGATGGGTTAGCGGAGGGGGGGATGTAAACAACAACCATTATGGCATGTGAGAACTCCCTGTAAATGTAGTATGGATGTAGCCCCACGGCTAATAGCTCAATGTCTGAACTGCAGAAATGTTTTATTGTGTCCACCCAAACAGTGTGAAAGCTGAAAAACTTTGAGTGTCAAAATGCAAAGCAAATTATGCATAAAAGCACTAAAAGAATTATAAAGAAGAAACAAAGAAAAACTGGGTACAGTTTGTATAAAAATGCCATACTGCACCTTGTTGTACCATATTGCTCTTGTACTGTACCTTAAGGGTTGCTTGGTTCCTTTCAATGTATTGATCTGACGCCTCAGATTAGCTTTAGCTATGTCACTGTGAAACAGCAAAGTAAGAAAAGGGGAAACTCTGTGAAACAAGGGACACGAGTAAGAAAAAGGGAAGCTTCTTTCCCACAAGTTAAGAGATACAGGGAGGTGGGCTGGGTGATGGTTTTCACAGGGAGATACTCTTCACCGATAAGACCTGTTGTCATTCTGGAAGTTGCTTAACATGATTTGCCATTTGAGGTTTTGTTACAAAAGAAGGGCTGCATCACATCATCTGTTGAAAATGAACATGAAACCATGTCAAATTTCAGTGCCAGACTCCTAAACTTGCCAGCTAGAACATAAACTCCGGTTTTGTAATCGTAACTGGTATTGTAAACTCTGTCTGGTAATAAATGATGATCGGTCAAATTACACCCTTTGGGCTAGGTGACGGTTTGGGTGGTAAGATAATGACTTCTTCAGAAAGAAGACATCCTGTAAACATTTCAATCAATTGTGAGCTTTATCTCGGATTGTGGAAAACTTGATTAATCGCAAAAGTATAAATTAAATACTGCTTTTGTCGTAGCAGCCCTTTCAAGCGTATCCTCATCTGACCACTCTCTGCTTCCAACCCTGCCACACTGTTGAGACAGATGTAAAGATGCAAGGAGCTGAATAGCAAGGACGTTCAGGTCTGCTCCGTGTTGCCAGGATACAGCTGTTGAAGACACGGGTATTGGTATAAGTGTTGTGCACAAACGGTGGCAATGGAAATATACAGTATAAGTATGAAGAATGGTCGATAAAAAAAGAAAATGTAGTCTGAATTACTAAATTTCTTGGATGCAGCTCCAAAGCCTGAGGGGACAGTTGAAAGATGCAATCAGAAAGGAGTTTTTAGTAAAACAACCACATGTGCTCACACTGTGATTACTGTCCCTGTAAATCCCAAAACAAGATCATCAGGTTCAGTAAGTTTGGCTTGGATAGTTTTAAACTCCATCTAAAGCCCCTTTCACATGCATCTTTAACAACAACAAGATTAGATTTTTAGTGTAAGATGCTCCCAGAATTTGCTGGCTGTTGAACTAGTATGATTCTTAGAAATTCTCTTTCATGGCTGTACTGCAATAAAGTAGCAAATAGAAGGTTTTTTTTTTGGAAAAGGAAACCAAGTTGAGTCAAGTTTTATTATAAGGCCCATTCAAACAACCAAAGCAGCTTAATCCCTTTTAGCATACACTTTTCTTTGATATTGTTGCATTTGACAGTTTTACAAAGAATATACAAAAAAACTGTAAAGACGACACTGCATTCTGCTTGATCAAAGCACGCATTCATTTTTAAAATGGTAATTCTGATTGTGTTGCGTGTGTGTGTGGAAATGGCTGGAAATGGGGTAAATTCCAAGACAAAGGAACTTTCCTTTACAGAGTGTAGCTGCTTTGTGGCACTGGTAGAGTTCCTGCGGTGGACAAAGCAAACCTTGCTCATCTGGTTGACTGAAATGTTTACAATATGTACAATCCAAGTGACTACTGGGACAAGACTCAAGGTGGCTGAAACTAGGTGTAGCTGTGTTACGTGTGCTTTGCTATCTACTGGATTATTATTTTTGTGTACAAGTGATACTAATTGCTGACTGATAACTAGAGACTCCAGTGGTGAATAGTTTCCCGCCACAACCACCCACACATCCACACCCACGCTCACACGCACACATGCACACACTCACACACTCACATACAATCTTTTGCCCCTTGTCATCCAGCCGGTCTCCCATTGCTAGTCAGGTGTTTTAAGCTACAGGGCCTCTGACACTCCCTTTCTACCCAGGAACAGTCAGGAACCAGACCAGCCTGTTTCTCCTTCTTGTTCCGTTGCCATGTCTGTCCATCCCAGTTCTGTCTATGCTGAGTTGTAAAGTTACTAGGATTCCCCCACTCCACATACCCATTTAATGATATATTTTGCATGGCTCACCCACTTAAGTGTGTCTGTGGCCGATCAACTCTTTCTACCTCCAGTCAATCCAGTACATCCTTGGACAGTTCATCTCAGGCTTTTACAGTCCAACTCAATTGTACAGAGGCTGCCAGCCCTAACCATAACTTAGTTCAACTCCATTCATTGCAAATCAGCACAAACCATTTCAGTATAATCTAATTTATGCTCGAGTAAGTCGTGCAACCCAGGCCTAACCTACGCAGGCTGAACATACAAGCACTTTTATGCCTCTCTGCATCTGACACTGTAAGATGAGCATCGCAGCATTGCTGTTTTTTTTGTTTTACAGAACTGACAATTAAGCAAGAGGAAGAAACAGTGGAGGAAGCTGACAACAGAAGCCCAGCACTTGAAGAAATAGGCCACACAGGGGAGGAAGGAGTAGCATTGGAGGAATCCATGACTGGCAGCCCAAGCAACGTACAGGATGGATTATCTGGGCCAAATGCGACTGCTGATGCAGGAAGTCGACAACCAAATGGTACAGATTAGTGTATTCCAAATGCCATTATAGTAGCTGTCTGGTATAATTGTTGCAATTTTTATGATGATCTTTAAGCATTAGAAATCCTAACCATTAAAACCAGGGTGGTGTGTAGTTTCCCGCACACAGTCAGAAATCATTTTGTTTTCCTCGACAGTGGGTGTGGATTGCTCTTTGCTGATTTGTTTTGGTTTGTTTTTTTGTTGAAAGACAATAGCTTAGACATGGAAGTATTATCAGGGAAAAAAATATCCTTGGAATCCCCCACAACCTGTTCCAGCTGACGCCATGACTGCCCTGGTTGTCACAGCATTGGGATCATATTTCTCTTTTCCATCTGGCTGCAGATCAAAAGATTTGCTATTAGAGCAGAAGACAGTAATGTGTACTGAACTACATCATTCCACGATCCAGCACACATTCTGTGATAAACACATGCCGACTCCCATTCATTACTATGGAAAACATTGCATTTACTATGGAAAGGTCTACAAGTAGGTGTAGTACAGTCATGTTTTCAGTAAGCAGTGTATTAAGTTCTCAAGTACAACTAAATGTCTTTAATAAAGCAAACATGGGGAGAAGATGAAAGTTCAATTAAATCTAGATTTCATGTGAATCAATCAATTTAGATTAAACTGAATTCAGTGTAGTTCAAGTAATTTCAGTGTAATTCAACAGTCCAACACAAGTGATTTGTTTCAGTTTAGTTGAACACAGTGCAGTTCACTTTAGTTTATAGGTACAGATAGAGAAATTGATTAAGTATTGTAATAAGAATTTGATTTGAATAGTTGTTATTTTTCTTGATTTTCATTAGTAATCATCTACTAGAAGTAGTTCATGTGAGGACAATCTGATAGACAAGATAGTTTATTTATAAAAATCAGCTGTTCCAGCAGTTACGAAAACAGAAAATGTGAGAGTTCAGTTAGAGGCAAAAAAACACAGTTTGAAAGGTTGTTGATACTTTCTAAAACATCTTCCACGATGAGTGTGGTATTGACTTCCTGTGCCTGCCTCTATCAGGTGACAGGCCGTTCCAGTGCAACCAGTGTGGCGTCTCGTTCACCCAGAAGGGAAACCTGCTGCGACACATCAAGCTGCACACAGGCGAAAAACCCTTCAAATGCCCCTTCTGTAGCTATGCCTGTCGGCGGCGCGATGCTCTCACTGGTCATTTGCGCACTCATGCTGGTAAGACTCCTCCTTGCCCTCTACTCTTCCCTTTGTACTCATTCACCTCTGTTAACCAGAAGAGATGGCATTAATAAGAAGTGCTTCAGAGATCTGGGAGAAAAAAAAACTTAACCCATAATGCTTTTAATGCTGGGATTGTCTATATTTATGTTTAGAGATAGTTCAATATGTGATACAGACCCCTGCTAAAATAATTTTATATACTAATATAATGCTTGTCTTACATGTCCACACTCTCTTCCACTGCTGTGTGTACTTAAATCATCTCAGTCTGTCTCTAGCATTATTATAGGAACCTTGAAAAATGCTTTGATCCTTTGTTCATAAGTGATCTCAGGACTAAAATATACCTTGAGAAAGCCAAACCATGTTCATATGTACATTCATCAGGAAGAATGTAAAGGCCCATGTCTGGTTCACCATAATGACAGTCTTTGTGATGCCATATTTTTCCATCTTTCAAAAAAAATCTCTACATGCTTTGTAAGTACGTCGGATATTAGCTCAGATATTTCTTTATGTGACTGTGTGTCTGCTCCCGTATGAGTTAGCAGAGCTACAGTGGCCACAGTAGCCATACGAGCTGGTTGGTGACTCTCTCTTGTTGTTAGACAGATGCAGTGTTTTTTTTTTTTGTTTTTTTTTTCAATGTGTGAGTTATAGACAGCACTGTGAGTGCTTTGTGGTTAGGTACCAAGGACATCGTGTTGCTTAGTTGCTTGACTCACAAAGGAGGAAATTATCTGTCTGTTGAGAAACACATGGGGAGTGTTGTCTGTCTCTCTCAACTGTAACCCACTTTCCTATCAGAGAGGATGTGCTCTCCCCTCTGTTGCACCTTTGAAATTAAGGTCAGACAATACTGTTTCATTTCTACCTGTGATGCCCCAGTGGGGGCTACTCATATATAATTCTGTTTTTAGATCAAGGCAATGTCCATGTTTGGGTTCATTTTTTGTGTTTGGAATCTCTCGCCAAGTTGCGACTGAGGCACTTCTTTTACATATTTCTTAGTATTTCTGTTTCTCCACATCTGTCGTCAACCATGACCATTTTCCCATTTTCACTTCCTTTATTGTTCAGATGTATTTGTTTGTCACATCCCCCAACCCCCTTTTTATCCTGTAAAATCATGATGAGTAAGTTACACCTGTCTCCCACATGGGAATTTGACGTTGCTAAGCTGTGCTGTCCTGACTCTCTTTTATGTACATGGACTGACTACTCACTACTCACTAGTCCCTGGGTGCTACAGATCTGGCAGCTTTGGCCTGGTGCTCTGCCAGGAAGAACAGGTGTAGCCAAAAGAGGGAAATAAAGCATAGAAAGAGAGGTCAGGCAAGTAAAACAAGAGTGCAAGCTAGTGAAGAAAAGTACAGCAGTGTGTACAAAAGTGTTGCATCTGGCTGCAGATTAAATGTTGGAATGTGACATTTTTCTTTGAGGCACAGTTGATTGGTGAAATGACAGTGCAGTAAAATCGTGGCTTGAGAGGCAAATGATTTTACATTTTGTAAGGCAGAGGATCTAAATTCAAGCAACTTCCCGTTTGTTAGCCAAATACAATCAGTCAAGTGAGTCTGAGTGCACAGAGGGGACCATTTGCATGAATAAGAATAGCAGCTGAAAAGTGGATTCTTCAGGTCCATCCAACATCTGCACAAGGCTGCGTGTGGGTGGTTATATAAATATGAAAAAGTAAGTCTATGTTGTGTGCGTGTGTGACAGAGTGTGTAGATGTGAGCTGATGAGAACATGGGAGTGATACTTTTGATTGAATACTGCCTACTCTACTGTTTGAGTTTCACGGCTGGAAAGCAGCAAATTGTTTCCATGATGATGTTACTCTTTCACTACCCAGAATGAATATTACTGCAATGACCTTGCAGGTACACGTACCCACACTGTCAAACCCTTTGTCATTAGCCACTGCTTTTTTTTTTTTTTTTTTATCTGTTCATACTCAGAAAAAATGATAAAGAACCCTAGTTTCGAGTTCTGCCAATTCAGTGTCATTTAAAGACCACAAGAGTACTGAATGACAGATACAGCAGAAAACCTATTATCATTCCACATCACTCATTTGAAAAAAAAGTGCCTGCTGATGTAAGATTGGCCATGACTGGCCATGTCATTCTGTAACAAAGTGGGTTTTATATCACTCGCTCAAACCAAGACATAGTCCAGATAAAAAAAATACAACATTTACAGCTAAATGAATATTCAGTTCTGAGTAACTTGTCTTCTCGCGTAACATGTGCTTTAAAGAGGAAAAAAAAAGAAACGCAACATCCCCTTCTGTGGGAGAAAGAGTGCTTATGTTCACGTGTAAACTATGACTTACCACATAATGTGTGTCTGTGTGTCTGTGTGTGTGTGTGTGTGTGTGTGTGTGTGTGTGTGTGTGTGTGTGTGTGTGTGTGTGCGCACGCGCGCGCCTATGTGTTAGAGTCTTCATGCCTCAGACTGAAATGAGTTTGGTTTCTCTTTTCTCACGGTGTCAAGAAGAGCACTGGATCATCAACACATCTTCTAGTAATACCTGTCAGCATTATGCTAGTGAACATCTCACTACATTGCATTGTTAATGACGGTGTCTGGGTCACTGGGTCTGGCTCCCACTCACTACAGTCCCTTTATGAGTCAGTACATTAGTTTTGAGTATACTACTACAGGACACGGATCTGTTTCCTCAGTGGTGTCTGCCCTGCGTATGATTCACCTGAATGCAGTGTTTCAATTATTATTTTTTCTTATTCAACATTTACCTCAACATTCATATAGTTCCATTGTGCAAAGGTGGTGACACTGGTGACATTTAGTTGACATTTATTGGCCTGTTTTTCTAAGCTGTTCTTCATTTGTAACCATTGGTCAACTCATAACAAAGTGCCTCTCTGGTGAATAATAATGTCTATAAATCACAGTAGCCAATTTTAGGATAATTGTATAATTTAGTTTGGTATTCTTCTTCTTTTGTTCACATTTAAATGCATTTATTGTTTCACTGATCCACTGATGCGTTGATCCATTAATTAACTGATAAAGCCAGTTGGATGGAAGGATTGGCTGGTGGCTTGGCTGAGCTAGATGTAAAGGATATGTCTTCATCTTTCCACTTGTCTAGGTAGGAAGGAATTGAATGAAATAGAAATGGCACAATGAATCACCCTCCACCTCCATGTTAGCAGTTTAACATTGGAGTTAGTTTCCTACCGCCGCATGGGATGCATGATCAACTCCGCTATTCACTCATGCAGTGGGAGTTAGCGTTATGTTTCAGAGACCAAAGTTTTTTGAACTGCAGACTTTATGGTGCAACTTACACTGTCGCCCACAACTTGTCTGTTTTAGTCTGGTAACAGTTGTGTGGAATCCTCGCACTAGTAGTGGAACATCCATGATCTCAGAGGCTTGCTTCCGGTTTGTTTGCACTACTAACTGTTTACAGTGTTTACTACTACGCATTCCATGTAGTGACTGAAATTAATATGCTGTCCCTTTGAATCTTCACTTTTAGTGGGAAAACCACACAAATGTAACTACTGTGGGCGGAGTTATAAACAGCGAACATCTCTGGAGGAACATAAAGAGCGCTGCCATAGCTACCTGCAAGGTATCGGCTTGGATCCAACTGCCAACACTGGCCCTTACACAGGTAAAACCTTTTGCTCAATTCTGAAATAATGAGAATGAAGGTGGCCTAATGTGTACCGGAAACAGTAGTACAGTATATTGCAATGCATCATGAAAGCTGGATCTCAAAGGAAAGAATCAGGATTAACATGTACACTTGTACACACTTATTTATTAATTATTAATCCATTGGAATTTATACATTTCAGTGCATTAATGTGTGTGGACAAAATCCATTTAAAAAAAGTGAAAGAAAAAAAGCCTAAAAAATATTAATTACTACATTATTAAAGAAGGTTTTGTGGTTATTTATTTATTATTTGCACAATTATTTTAACATTTTCATAAATTTGTGCATTTGTGTATATAAATATAATTAGACAAGACAAACAACATTTCCAACAGAATTAGAAAAGTCAAGGAGGTAAAGACAGACTGAGTTTATAGATGAATTTCAGCCCATGATTGGTCCCAACAGCTAAATTCTGATTTCTTGTCATCATCACATCCTCCAAAAAGTTACCTGTTCGTTTTAGTAATCTTAACTACCCAAATGTGTTCTTGCCCTTTCTAATCCCCTTCGCTTCTCAACTTTTCAAGGTGAGGTTCCTAAAGAGCCAAGGCCCATGGCAGAAGCCAACGCCATGGCAACCTTTGATCGGCCACCTGTTATTGAAAGGCTACACAGCAATGTGGGCAAGAGGAAGAGCACCACCCCTCAGAAATTTGTGGGTGGGTATTTTAAACATCAGTAGACAGTCAATGGTTTTATTTACTTTAATGTGGAGATAAACTCCATGAGAAGCAGCTTGAGTATTATTTACTTGAACTTCATTAGATTCCCTCCATTTGCTTTTTCTGAGTCTGAAGTTAAGCCAGTGGTTGAAAAAGATTTTTTGTATCATGTTCTGCACTGATGGATTACCATGCAAGTCATAATTATGCTGTCAAGTCAAGTAACATTATGATGAATATGGTTTATACCTCAACTGGAGTCCAACTTGTGCAGCATTTCAGTGGGTTTCTGTCATCAGTGTGAGAGGAATTTTTTATTATTTGTCCAAGCAGATTCTGATTCAGTAATGTGGGCTTGAAAACTGATTTGCAGTGAAATGAAATGAAATGAAAGACGTGAAATATTATTATTAACTTATCTAATTGTTTGTTGTTTTGCGTTTACTAAGTCTGAGATAGTTTTTACCTTCCCTCTCAGTGTTGCATCATACAAAAGTAAATAATATCACACAGTAACCCTGCACTACTTATGAGCACAGATTCTTTATTCTGAATTTGGTTTTATTTGCCACACTATTAGAAAAAGAGGTTGAGCAAGGTTGAGCATGCTTCAGCAAGCGGATGACTTAGAGGCAAGGAAATGTTTTTTTCACTCTGTGGTTAGGTACACCTGTAACTTTGCCATTGCTCTTATCGAGAGAAAACAGCTCACCGCATCCCTGTTCTGGAGGGGTTAAATAGTGCAGTAATAGATGGATGGGGCTTTCCACCCCATTAAACTCGTACACCTAGAACATCAAGTACAGAATATGAAAAACAAGTACCGTAAATATCAGAAAGATATAAGTTTTGACGGGCTAGAAAGGAAATTTTGTGAAGTCAAGCCATGCACATATTTTTGCACATTATTTGCCCCTCCTGTTTGTAGGTAAAAGCAAGACTATTTACATCGTTTTAATCTTTTGCATCTATATTTATTATGCTTTGTGTCTTACAACTTGAAATTAGCACGATCTTGTTAAATCAATTAAGAGTCACAGTCATAGTGCTACTCTATTTTGTCCAGGTGAAAAGATGGCTCGCTACAGCTATCCGGATGTAAGCTATGAAATGGGTCTTAAGTATGAAAAGCAGGCTGAAATGATGCCAGCCCACATGATGGACCAGGCCATCAGCAATGCCATCACATACTTGGGATCGGACACCCTTCGGCCCATGCTCCACCATCCAGGTCCACCTCTCTCTATGGCCGACGTGGTACCCATGGTCAACCCCCTTTTTCACCATGTCTTGCAACTGGGCCAACGAACAGAGCGTCAAGGAAACTGTGACACGCTGCCACCACATCCACCTCAGCCTCATGACTTCCCCAGCCATCCCACCTCAAACGGCCCCACTGCTGTAACCAGGCAGGGCAAGCCTCCCCAGTCAGGGCACGAGGAATCTCCCAACAACAGTGGAGTTGACTCTGCCGACTCAGCTCGCAGCAGCCCTCAGGAGAGGCCGGGCTATCATGGGAGCAACCGCACTCCTGGCCTCAGGTCTCAAGCAAGTCCAGCAGTGGTCTATACAGGTGAGCGGGTGACAACAGCATCACCGAGGAGCGGGGCAGGAATCGGAGCTGGGCTGATACGAATGGCCGCAGAGAGGCCTGTGAGCCAGGAAGGAGTGCGGGTGTTTGGGCGAGAGGGCCAGGAGTTGCGGGCCTTCCAGTGCGAGCACTGTCGGGTGCTCTTCCTGGACCATGTCATGTATACCATCCACATGGGTTGCCACGGATACAGAGATCCACTGGAGTGCAACATCTGTGGTCACCGCAGCAAAGATCGCTATGAGTTCTCCTCTCATATAGTCCGTGGTGAACACACCTTCCAGTAAGAGGATGGGTAGGAATTAAGAGGAAGAAAAAGAAGGGAAAGGAGCAATAGCCTGATATCCATCCTTATCCCCAGACCTCTGAGACTGCACAGTTGAATGGCACTGTAGACAAGTGTAGCACAATCAAAGACTTCTTTTTAAGCTACTTATTGTGAATCAGAACAGTTTAACAATCATATGAAGGTATGGGCCAAAGACACATTTTCTACATATTTAATTAATAATTAAATGTAGAGGAAGGAAGGTAAGATTTTTCTCCTAAAATGTTCACAAATTATTTAACAGAGCAGCTGTCAGACAACTTTGACTAGTTTTTCCTTTTAGTCTTACTTGTAAATGTCTCCTTTTGTCCTTGTCCCTTCGCTACCTTGTGGGCTCAATGTGGTGGATAAAATTATAGTTTCAGTTTAACCAGATAAAATATCATGGCTAACACAGAGGTAAAATAAAATAAGACTTCAGATAGTCTCTAATTAAAAAAATGATCATTCATGGATTCTTTCATGATAATAGCATTATGTGGTGTGATGGAATTTATGTGTTCAAAAAAGTTAAGATCGTCTACAGTATGTTTAAAATATTAAATGTATTGAAACCATTTAAATTGCTTGCTAAAAACAGACCCCACAAAGAGTTATGGTACTGATTTGGCCCACTGTTGCATATCCTACACAGGATCTGTGCTTTTTTTTTTTTTTTTTGTCTTAAGACGTTGCCACAACCAATAATTCTCAGTTTTCCTATGAATAACTGTGTAATGGTACGAATACATGATTGCCAGTAGACTTGGTGCCGGTACATTGCTGTCAGGCTTTGAACGTAATCTATGAAGAGAACTCTCAATACAAGTAGCAAATCAATGTCTCAACAAAATACAATTTGTACATAAATTATGTTGATCGTAAATGAGTTTTCCTCTCCAAAACAAATACTACCAAACGTAACGAAATCTTACACAATTTTATTACTGCATTTTATATCTAATTTATTAATCTAATTTGTGAAGCTTTAGCTGAAGTCTAGAAAAGCTGAAACCAGACAACTACCTCTTAACAACAACATTCAGCTGATGTGATAGTCTTCACCAATAAATTTTTTACAGATCAACTGACATATTTATTATATTAGGTTATTTTTCCTATTGCAAATCATGCAAAAATCAGTCACTTAGCACCACCAATGCTTGTCTGATTCTCACTGGCTGGAAAAGCACTTTTGTACCACCAGCACACAAAAAGAAAGCCACCAACCTTCTGTTGGTGGTTTGTGTAATTTGTAATATTAAAAGAAATAAACAGCTGAGTAACTTAGCTCAACCAATTCTCGAAAGGTTAAACCTATTTTACATTAGATTACATTATTCTATAACATTTGAAACACATGTATCACATGTATCCAAGTTTGTATCTTGTATTGAATGTAATAAAATCCAATATGCAGATTTGACCATTTGTTGATGAAAGGAAAAAAAATCACAAATATTTTGATATTGATTTGATGCAAATGTTTCAGTTAGGGTGCTTACTGAAAGTTGCAAGTATAATTAATTTTGCGTTCATTAATTTATAGAATATACATTTTAAATTGTTATACATTTGTAAATCACTTTTATTTGTTATCCCATGAGACCAAATTTGGTGCTTGTATTAGGATCTATTTCTCTCCGTAGCTATCAGCCTCTATTTAGCGTGCACTAACAAAGTAGAACTATTGATCATGAAGCAAAATCACACTGGAAGGAAAACAAGAAAGCACAAAGTGAAGCCTCATGGCAACATTCAAAAAGTTCAGCCATGGCCATCTTTTCTCATCTTTTCCTCCTACAGGAAATTATTAGATCGTGATGACTCACCGGTCGTTTGTTTAAAACTGGACTTCTACATTGACAGCCTAAGATGACAGAGGGAGGTAACCGTAAAAAATCTAGAAGTTGTTGAAGTTGTAATTACCTGCCTGGAGAATGATTATCTATGGGAATGGATACCACTGATGTACCTCACTTAATGCTTTAGGCCTTTAGGTCTTTTTGATCTAATCCACTTTGTGATTTAGGACGGATGGGTCTGTGTGTATATATAGTATAAATGTTGTGCTTTTTTTTTTTCTGGGCTTGAGGATGGGGTCATGGGGTCTGCATTATTGGTGCTGTTTTCTAGCACGGTAAACACATGCTTATAAGCTTATACTGTATGTGCTTTCAATGCCATCTTTCATCCTATTTGTATGTCATGACAAACACAGGGAAACATCACAGAGGTGCATTTACCATGGCACCTTAAACTGTTGCCTAGCGCAGCTTTAACTGAAGCTGAATCCCTAAAATGTATTGCATTATGGGAATTGAAGGAGTTCTTGATTTGTATGTCATGCTGGTTTCCCACTGTAATATTATTAACCTGATCTTGTTTGAATCAGGCTGCTCATTATCTGCTCCTCGTAAACACCATCTCACACACAAGCGCACACACACACACTAATGTCTTTTCCTCACTCTTTGAATCTTGCTCTTTGCATTGGTATAATGTTGCGGCTTTCATCTATGACCTTTTACAGAGGGAATCAAGAATGAGACAGCATGAGCAAGAGGAAAGGTGAAATAAGTGTGGTTACCACAATTCTTTCAGGTACCACTCTGAAGGCACTTCCCAAAACTGTAGCATTCCGAGTCACCTCTGTAGACCTGCTCTAACATTAAAAGCTCATGTATGCAAAATGTAAATGGCAGATCCACATTCTCTTGTCCATCATCTACAGTATGTTGAAGGATTGGAGATTTTGATCCACAAGGCCAGTTGCAGCTCCTCCACAGTTACTGTCTCTGCCTGTGAAAGGACTCAGATACGACTGTGCTTTGTACAGTTGGCCATGCACTTTATGTCCATGCCCTGCCTATAGGCAGCATTATTTGTCTGTTGTTACATTAAAGTGTAGGTGGAGTGGAAAGCCATTACTGACAGGACACAGGTTCCTCTTTTCTTTTAAAAGAACAATCTTGGAGTTGCACATTGGACATTAATCTCCACATAGGTTTTGCAACATGTTCTTTTTTACTGTATCATTACTCCCATTTCTCCCAGGTCACTTTTCTACCATCATAAACAGCTGATTATTTTCTAAGGTTAAACTCAGTGATCTACTTGTCTATGTTCAACATCTACTTGTGATCAAAAGGCAGCTTTTTCACTGTTTACATGTTGCTTCTCTATTGCGCAACTGGTGCCCAGCTAGCATAAAAACGCACTGTCTGTAAAGTATTGGCACTGGAAATTGTTTACACCTCGCAGCTGTGATATTGACTCTATACATTCCTCTACTATATTATTCCTGTATATATATCATCTGAAAGCCTTATCAGTTTAGACAGGGGTCCTTCTAAAACAACATATCCTTTTCATTTTCCTATGGTAAAACATAAGTTAATGCTACCCTGATTTATTGTTTTCTTAATCCCCTTCAGAGGGAGTAATAATAAACAGACCAGGACAATTGACTTTGTGCTCTCATAGTAATGTTGTGATAAGAACATCCTTAGTTGTCCACAAATTCTTTAAGTGAAGCAGCCATATGAACAAAAAAGTAAAGAAGAAAGGTCTTCTGTCAGCCCTCCTAATGAGTGAGGAGTTTACTTGAAAATCAAAATCATTGGTATTGTTTCAGATTGCGGGGATGTTTTTTGTAAATCTTGAAAGTGAGTGTGCTAAATGCCTATTTTTCTGCTGAAATGTTAATGCAAATAGTTTTGTGAACTTTGTGTGTGTTTTTTTTAAGTTGAAAAATGTTTACAAAAATGTAAAAGACAGGGTTCAGGTGCATTGTATTTTTTAAGAAATAATATATGAGCGGTGTATATTTTGGCACTGAACATTGACATTATCCAAAAAAACGTGTGCTGATTGATAATTTCTCATGTTGATAACAACTTTCTGCTGTGAGGGCTCTCAGGTATTTGCATAGGCTGTGTATTTTTATGTCCTAAAATATGTGATTTATTTATCAAAAAAGATGCACATTAATTGAAATTCTTTGGTAATTTCTCTTGACTCAGTCCAGTACTGAATGTGCTGAAGGAAGTTGGAGGATTGTTCAGCCCTGTTTTTCAACGTCAATGACAATACATGAAGACACACTGCTGTGAAGAATACAATGTATATTTTTGAGGCATGGGTTTCTCTCTATTAAAGAAATGATTTTACTGCCTTTCCTGTTTTGTGAATTTCGAAACAGGAAGTGAGACGTGTTGTTATATAGTTTTCTTCAAAACATGCAAACTGTATCTTACTTGCAATTAAAAGATTTTATTGTGAGAAATAAAAATACAGTGCTTTAATCTTGTGAACAACATGTAAAGGCAAGTCAGGAAAAAGTCATTAAACTGGAAGAAGAGGCTAAATATGTCTGCAGAAATGGCTTGACCACTTATGCCCTCTTCACAACTACTTTGTAACAATATGCCCAGCATATCTCTCTCCGAGATTCTGCACAGCAGAGTAGAAATCCACAAGCATAGACAAGGATCAAATAGTGAAGTGAGGAGATCGTCAAGTGACATTTGTTTAAAGTGTTCGACTGTAGAACACTTGTGTGAGATTCCACCCTGGGTGTGTTTTATTTGAATGGAAGGCTACATAATCAATCAGAAAATGTGCTCTTGTCGCTACACGTGGTCACTGTGTCTTAGAGTTATACTTAACATAATAGTATAATTTACTGCCCATAGAGCAGTTTCTCACCACAATCTGTCTCTCTGCTGCTTAGTTTAATGAGAGGCTCAAATCACCAACTGTACAGAATCATACTGTATGTGAATTCTATTTCAGGCAAATTTTCCGCTTAAACCGGACATGACTCATGAAAAGTGAAAGATAATTAAAATGAGACAAATAAGCCGTGATTGTGAAGCACTGGAGTTGCACTGCCAGTGTAACAGTGTGCTGATGGAGCACTCATTTTTTTCAAGGTCAAATAGCAATAAGTCCTGTGGACCACTGCTGACATGAGTAGAGCCGTACAGTATATAAACAGTTTATGGCAGCAATAAAATTTCACTTTCTGAATTTTTTTTTTCATTATTTTAATTATTCAATACAGTAATATTTTGGCCTATCACAGAAAATGTCAAACCTGTCAACAAACATTGAATAGCCTACTGTCTCATTTATTACCTGAATAAATACAGAAATAAAAGCAACTGGCTCCTTCAGTGCTTATGAATGTCAAATCTGAGGAAGCTGGATGCAGCATTCTTCTGCACATAAAAATGTCTATTTCTAAGTAAAGTAAAGTGAAATCATTTCTAGTGATCGCAGGCAGACATACTCCACTGTACTGTACAGCGTTAGTGGCTTGCCTTACTTTGCACTGTAACGACTGGTGTTTGTTCCCCTCCAGTCTTTGTCTATGAACAGGTGGGCGCTGGAACTTGTAGAAGCCTCAAATGTCAGAGCAGCCTTCATCAACCCCTTACTTCTTTAATCTGTGTATTGCACACACACTCACACACACATAATCACACAGCAAACACAAAATCAAAGCTGCCTGAGGGCGGTAGCAAAACTGAGAAGTGTAAAGCCTAAACAGACCCCAAACTGTATCTTTTCATCTTCAGATCCTTCTATTTACCTGCCTGTCGGTTCATTGTTTGTTCCCATCGAGATCATATCTCTGGTTGACTCATATTTTCAGCACAGGTGTGATACACCTGCCCTCGCTTTTTGGTGCTCTTCTGATAGAAAGCCCTTTCTCAGACATTACCCATATTAAGGGGAAAAATGATTTCAGAACTGCTTAAAAAAAAAAAAGATTATTGCATCATTTCAAATCTTTATTATCACAGTTTACTGTAACTTCACTTGCAGTGAAGACTTTTTGGAAGAATGAAAAGAATAGAATCATGACAGTACCTGCCTGCAACTGCCAGGCACTGTCATGACTGAGGGCTGTGCTGCAGTGACATTGTCACTGAGGGGAATACAAAAAGATTGTTAATAGTCAGTGTTTTCATGGTGTGGCTACAAAAACATGTTTTTTGGAGTCAGCCGTTAGACTAGAGCACCACTTCATTAAAGAAAAAAATACCTAATGGCAACTGCAGCTTGATGTACTGTAGAGAAGCCATGTTAAAGAATGGCCGAAGACAGCAATTGCTCCATGAAGTAATGAAGCACTCACCAGTTCACTGTCTAGACCTCAGATCCCAGACATAAATCGCTTTGGAATAATAATAGATATTATAGGATTATCAATAAGATACCACTCTTAACTTCACACTTAATAATTAAATGGTGAATTACTTATAATGTGGCTAACAGCAAACTAACTTATTTCAGAGAGCTTAAAGATATTCTGAGGTGAGTTGATGTCATGTTTTTAAACCCTCACTGAAGATGACGGCACATGAACCTGCTGGAAGCGTGTGGCCATGACAGGTCAGTATGAAAGTTTTTATTAAGTATTAAATAGTTTGAAGAAATTCTTGACATTTTCCTCAGACCTGTCTGATCAGTAAGTTATTTGAGCTGTCTGAAGCGCAGTGGACTCAGTGTGTTTTGTTCCTCATCCTACTTAAAATTAGAGTCTGAAAGTTCCAGCATTGTGGAAGTTTTTTTGGATGTTGGATGCAACAAAAAGCACTCTCTCATGTCTAATATTTTTGTCAGACAGCACAGAGTTGTCAACATATTCTCCATGTTTTGTACGTCTGTGTTAAGACAGGCTATTTATGAAAATCCCGCTGATTGTGTAACCTAAGACAGCTGAGTGTTAAGTATTTTGCTGAGCGCCAAAGACTTGAGCCAAAGTGCTAATAGCATTTTCTTTTCTCCTCAGGACAGGGCTGCAGCAAGCTTTGACTGGGAGACTTCCTCTGTCGGGTTCCACTGCCCGTGCCTCCTCTTCTTCTTCTGCAGATCCTCTCAGTTGGTAAGTGTGATCTGGAGGTGTCAAAAGCACTGGAAACTACTGCCATCCACACCTACATACTCTGCATGTACACAGACACACTTTACACACTCAGATTAACACCAAAACACACCTCATAGTGACACTGGCGTCTGACAAAGAATAAACCAGGCTGACAGTATACTGTGAACAAATATGACTATACAGAAGTATGATCTTAGGTTGGGTTGAATTAATGTAATTTCCATATTAGTGGGGGGAAAAAGACAACTGATACTGATTAATACCCATATGGAACAGATGTAAAGTATGATGTATGCCTTCAGTTGTCACTGTTATTTATGAGCACATAGGAATCAGTGTTGCTTTTGTCTGAGCAACAAGTGGCGTAGCCTGTCCTCTGGGTTTCGAGTTACAAAGCAGGGAGCAGTTCAAGATCTTCTTAAGCCTAATGTGAATCCTCAGCAAGGTTGTGCAATCGCCCGGTGACAAGTCCTATTCCTGTTTTTCCTGCCAGGTAGTGGTGGATGTTTAGCCTGGTCTTTAAAACTTCACACACGCTAGCAAAGACATGCACAAACGCGTGTGCACACACACACACACACACACACACACACACGCACGCACAACAACAACTCACAACGCCAAGTTTTCTCTGCTACACACCCATATTTTAGAAGTTGTTAAGGCTAGTTGAAGCACTGCAGAAATCTGGTATCAGTAGCTTTGTTAAGTGTTTCTGCTGATTGAATATGATGTAATGTGAAAACCCTGGGAAAGGTTGATGCACTTCGGAGACCGACTGGCGTTATGTCAGTATTGGAACACTGGAGGCGAGGTGGTGGAAGTAGCAGTGCAGCCGAGCTTGAGAACCTGCAGGGAATACTTGTGTTTTGTCTTTGCACTGGCATGGGTGCCTCTCTGCCTCTGTGGTACTATACCAGCACACTTGGCTGATGCAACATGTTCAGTGGTAGGGGTGCTATAATGTGAGCTACTTCCACATTTTATTGTTTTATGTAAATAAACTGTTAAGAAGTTGCTGAGTAAATGAGGTCTATGTTTGCAGTTAGCTGGAATTGAAGCTGCAAGTTTAAGTTTTGAAGCCACTGTTTTGACACCCTGTGCACCCTAAAGTTGGTAAGGAAGACATATTGCAAAGGCCTCTGGGTAATTTTGGGCAGGTTTGTGGTCAGAGCGCGAGCGAGGTCGTCATCTTCATGTGGGGAGGAAGTACTGTGGGGGAACTTCCATTTTCCTTCCTTTGCTTAGCCGCGTTATGCAGCCATGTCTAGTGGGGAGGAACTGTGGTGGTGAACAACACGCACAGATACAGACAGGCCTTAAAGACAAAAACAATACTGTGCAAATGCACCTGACCCAAGAAAAGACAATGGGAAAGTCAGAAGATGAACTAAAACAGTTAAAGCGAAAGCAAAGATAGCAAGAGCAAGTTGGGAACATAACCAGAAAGCACATCAGCACATGCATGACGTGATTCTTGGGAAGCCAGACTGAGGGAGTGGGAAAGAGACAGAGAGAAACAATAATAGAGAAACTCACAGAGAAAGAATGAAAGAGAGGGATGAATGCATCTGACACAGGAAGAAAGAGAACGTGACAGAAAGAGAGAAAGTGGGTTTTGTAGAGCAGTGCACACCTGCTGATCAGCTTGAACTGTAAAAAATATACTGGGAAGTGAGATACAGTCTGAGGGCTGTCATGAAGCAGACAGCCACAGGTTTGCTGTGGAGCCTGGCATTGGGATGTGGGGATACAGGCACTGGCGGTTTGACATAAATGGATACACAGCTGCAATGAACTGAACTGAAAACAGGAAATAAATGTGAACACAAAGCTTTTTTCACACAGACAAATAAAGAGAAGGAAGTTTCATCAATTCATTGCTATATATATATATTATATATATATATATATATATATATATATATGCAGCCTAATCTGAATGTCAGCCAGAGTCTGAGAAGCATATGTGATCAGTTTCATTTCCAAAAATAGATATGAACTGTAAATATTTTTTTTCATCATTTTCAGTTTGACTGCGTCAAATCTGCCACTGAGTTATATTAGCAGTTTTTAAGGGTGGGACCTAAAAGGGGTCGACCGAAGGAGTCATGTTCCAAATGATCACAAGTGATTTAAAGGGCAACTACACATACTTTAAACCAAAGTGCAAAACTAAATGTCACCGCTTCGTGTTATTCCATTTGCATCACATTCACTGCTGCTGAATGTGGGCTCGGGAGACACAATGTGTTGGCCCCTCCCTGTATTTTTCTGCATGTAATCATCATCCAACATCACGTCAAACTGCAGTCCCTGTACCACCATAACACCTCAGTTGTCTGTATCGTACATTAGGTTTTGTGATGAAGGGGTTTTGCTGACACGTTTGTGTTCTACTTTGTTGTCAACGTATGTGTTGCTATGTTAAGGTATCAGCACAACGGGTCACACTCAAAGTTGTTTCTGTACAATGATACTGACGAGACATCAGTCACTATTACTGTACTTCTCAGAAGAGGTAGGGACAGCACTGTTACTCAAACTGAAATGTTGCCACTGCTGTTAATCCAGCCACTATGATGTTAATGATTTGTCACATGAAAGAGAAGAGGACTATATTATTTATGCTAAAGGTCTATATTAAAAAAATAAATAAATAAAGTTAAAATAAAGTTTCTGGACTAAAAAAAAACGATTTTTCTCATTTTATAAAGTTGCTTCTTTCTGAAAATTTTCATTTAACGCCATACCAAGGTAAATCTGGCTACAGTTGAAGTTAGATGAGGGTTGTAGAAGCATTCATCAAATGACTCAATAGTAATTAGATTAGTTCTTTCTGTTGATTAATTGCCATTTATTTAGTGAATAAATCTTTTGCTAGACTCTGCCCATCAGTATTTCACACATTCAGCTTAGCCTGTAACTCAGGGAAACAGGAGCAAGAGAGTCAAAAATAAAACAGTCAGTGCAGCCACCTTTGGCAAGATTGTCACCTTTTGTTTGTTTTTTTTTCAAATGTCAGCGCTTTTCTTATGGTCACAGGCTCTTGGGTCAAGAGTGGAGAAGACTCATATGGAAAGACTGACACACTCCTTACCAGTGCTGAGGCCTACCTGGAGAGAGAAAACTATCCAGAATGTTTTAGTGATTATAACAACCCCAGGAGACCGACTTAAAAACTTTTCAACAAACTAGAATTGTCTGAAGAGTTTCATAAGTCTCACATTAATTTTCTTTGATTGTTTCATTGTTGATTGAAATATTTCTATTCTTAGATAGGTTCACCTGGGGTTACAATAAAATAATTCTCTACATCCTTATTCATTGTTATTGTATGAATCACAGCCACCATTTTACAGTCATCCCTCAGTGAGGTTAACCAAGGTCAGTGCACCTCCCACACTAATGCAC